>NW_008339040.1:945233-960749 GCF_000622305.1 Nannospalax galili
ATGCAAACACTCTACCAATTCACTTAAGGAACTAGAACAAACAAATGTCCCCAGGTAAATGGGGTTGATTGCATTTTGTAGTCCATGTCTATGAGACAGGGAAGCAGAGCAGGTAGCTTAGTTTTAGACTCAGTTTGTTTGGAGTTATACACGCCACCCTTTGTAATAATTCACTTGTTCTTCCACGGGTTCATAACATGCACACACATGACTCTCCTAACAGTGCATGTGCAGTAAGGAAAATTTTTGTCTGCTAGTAAATTTTTATGGAGAATCTTCTACCAATGTATTCCTATGCATAAGTGACTGTGGGTTTGATTAAAAACAGATGCATTATGGAAAGGGACAGGAGTAGTAGGGAAAAAATGAATGCATGACCTGTATGGAGCATGCAGCGAGGAACACCGACCAAGACAACTTCAAGGGCTGTTACCGTTTATTTGAACAGCAAACAGACTGCTGGGCTGCCTCTTGGGGAGCAGACAAACAGCTACCAGCAGGGGAAGTCAGACATCTTTTATAAGGAGTTGGGTGGTTGGGTAACTTTCCATGATGTAAACTGGGGAGTTTAGCTCAGGATTGGTTGGTCTCCCAATAAGCAGAGGGACTTTCCCAGGGCTAAGTCTGAACCCACCATTTTGGCATTTTTGGAGCTGCACTGCTCCCATTTTAGGAACCTGCCAGGAACCTAACATGACCTAATCTGTCTCTCAAGTTAAAGAAATACCAAAACTACACTCCTTAAATATTAGCCCCTTTTATTCAACCCCATCAAAGGAAAACTTGAATGATAATCAAGGCCCTTGAGAACTGTAACTCATGTGGCCCTCTGTTCATCTTAATGGTATATCCTTCTTTAATCTGTAGATCAGCTCTGAATAAAGTTACTTCATTGTTCTTTGTTTGTTTTTACCTGTTCTGATTTCTCTTGTAAGAACTAAAGCTTCCAGATCTCTTAAAGCCAGAAATTAAATCAAAGTTGATAATGAGTGAAGAGTTTATTCTTCCTCCTACAGAACCACTGAACACTGAACGTGGAAATGGAGGAAGCAGGTGGCACACTGCCCTATGCCTGCTCTGATCCCATGATAGGGGCTTCGTGCCTCAGCATTCCCAACCTGACAGAAAACCTAGAAGATTCCTGAAAAGCCGCTGGTCCTCACTCAGCAATGTAAGCCTGGAAAGTCTGGTTCTGATGTTAGGGAAGGAAGCAGCAGCAGCAGCAGCAGCAGGGGCAGGACAAATAAACTGGGCCGTGAAAAGGAAGGGCCTTTCAAGCAAAAGGAAAATAATCTTCCTTCTGCCCTCACTTTTTATCTTGGCCGCTACTAGAATGTGCCATCCACATTTGGGATGGGTCTTCCCACATCAATTAAGAAAATTAAGAAAATTCCTCAAGTGAGGCTCCCCATTCAGGTGATTCTAATTTGTGGCAAGTTGACATTAAAATCAACCACCTGAGGAAAGATGAGCTTTTAAACAATTTTCATGACTGTTGTTCTAGTTTGTTTCTCCATTGCTGTGACAAAACACTCTGACCACTACCAACTTAGCGAGGAAAGGGTTTATTTGTCTTACATCTCCCAGGTTAAAGTTCATCAGAGAGCCCAAGGTAGGAACTCAGGGCAGGAACTTGAAATCAGGAGCTGGAGCACAGGCCATGGAAGACCAGTGCTTACTAGGGCTTGCTCCCCTGGCCCCTGCTCAGCCAGCTTTCTTATGCAACATAGGCCCACCTTCCCAGGGGTGGCACCACCCACAGTGGCTGTACTGTCCCACATCACTCAACAATTAAAAAGATGCCCCATGGACATGGCCACAGGCCAGTCCAATGAAGGTAATTCCCCAATTGAGGCTCCCTCAACCCAGGTGTGTCAAGTTGACACTAAAGCTATCCAGCACAACTGTTATGTCCAGATATGCTTTAATCTTGTATAAATGCCCAAAGATTTAAATCTTATTTGTGGGCATTTTCACCAAGGTTTATGGAGTCAGAGCATCTTTCACAGACGGTGGAGAGGTATGTCCCAGTGTACTTCCAGGAGTATTTTAACATAAGGTGTCCTGTGCATTTAAAAGAAATGATAACAGATAAATGAGGGGATAATGAGATCAAATTACCTACTTCAACATTTTGTTTATAGAAAAATGCTAATAGAACCATAAACTAGACTAATTGATTTTGTTACCTACAGTAAATACAAACAAATTGGATAATATTGACACCATGTGAGTATCTTGTGATTTGACATTAACCCTCTTTTCTAAACTATTATCTATGTTTTTAGACAGCAGTCAAGTAGACCATTCCAGGTGAGGCAAGACAAAAAGATAAGGAAAGTTGCAGCTGGAGAGATGGCTCAGGGGTTAAGAACACTGTTCTTTCAGAAGACCCGGGTTTGAATCCCAGAACCCACATGGCAGCAAAAAAACTGTCTGTTCCAGTTTTGGGGGATCTGACAGCCTCCTCTGTCCTCTGTGAGCATTGCACGACATGGGTATACTTAACTACATGCAGGATAACACTCATACACATAAAATAAAAATGATAAATAAAATATTTTTTTTAAAAGACAAGGAAAGTTATGGGACAGCTCCTCACCCAGAGGCCTGGTTGAAGCCTCTTACTTGCTAGCTGAGCATCAAGAATTCTAGCACAATAAATAACATTTGCTTAAGGCCTTTCTCTTCTGCCAGCTTTAAACCTACAATTTTTTAGAAAACCCATTAAAAGTAAAAGGCATATCCTAAACTCTATTTTCAATCCTGGTGGTTCCAGCTTTCCTTATCAGGGACTGAATATCTAAGAAGAACTTAGTGGAGCTAGTAAAGCCAGATGGACCTGGAAACTTCATCTTTCAGTCTCTGCAGCTATGCCAGCAATTACCTCCATAAGTATTATTTTTATTTCTTATTTTCTAGTATATATCCCACTCTTGCATGTACATCTCATTATGGCTTTTTCTTTTGTTTGTATACTGCTCAGTTAAGCTTTCAGAATGTTGTTCATGTTTCTCCATCGGTTCACTCTAAGGCCTTCACTAAATTATTCAAACACATCTCTGTCCCTTATTCCTACATCTTTACTTTCTCTTTCTTCTTCTCAATTGTAACATTCAATAGATTTACCAATCTCCAATATTTATGAGCCCTAGCCATACAGAAACCTTTCCCTCCCAGTCATTTTACCCACCCCAGTTTTTTCCAAAGTCAACCTAATTCTTAATCTTTATCCTGATATATCCTACTTCACTCCTATTCCTAATTTTAATGACTAAAGTCTGAATATTCTCCACACTATTATTGGTTTTTCATCTTCCAACAGTTATTGGAAGTAAAATGGGTCACTGTTACTAATTGGTTAGTGTGATATTTGCATGGTGGTAATGTCGAGAATTTTGATATCTTGAAAGATAGTTGCAGGCATAAAATAGAATTTATGCCAGGTACCCTGAGCTCCTAGACTGAGAAATAATTTTCTGAATTACACACTCAACTCTACCAATCCAAATCCCACTTAAACATTGCAAATATTTCAACTGAAAGATTACAGTTGATCTTTCAAAAATAGATTGAGCCACAAAATAACACCAGATGTGGGCTGGAGAGATGGCTCAATGGTTAGGAGCACTCATTGTTCCTGCAAAAGACCCAGGTTTGATTCCTAGTACCCACATGGTGGTTAAAAACCATCCATAACTCCAGTTCCAGGGGTTCTGGCAACTTCTTCTGACTTCCAAGGGTATTGCACGACACAGGAACACTACATGCATGCATGCCATACACTCACATAAAATAAAATAATAAATAAATAATTAATTTAAGAACTCCAGAAGTGTAAATCCCAAAGCAGTAATGAAAAGAACACATAACACAGACACACACACACACAGACACACACACACACACACACACACACACACACATACCCAAGGCAAATAGCACCTCCAAAAATTAGTGATCTTTTAATAGTGGAATCTAGTGACCGTGTGATGAAATTCCAGAATAAAGCCTTGAAAGAATGATTTTAAATATGTTGAAAAACAGAGCAATCAACTCAAGAAAGATGATGGATGACATGAAAGAGGAGATCAGCAAAAAGAGAAATATTGAGTAAAAGCAAACCTTATACGTTGAAAATATATATTCAAATTAAAACCCCAACAAAGAGATGGAAATACTGAATAAAAAACCTAACATATTGAATATCTATCTATCTCCATATTAACGTGTATGCATGCGCACGCACACACACACACACACACACACACACACACACACATTGTACAAATAAAAACCTCTGTGGAAAATCTCAGCATTAGAATGCATCAAGAAGAGGACAGATCATCCAAGTTTGAAGAAAAGACTGAGAAACTGGAGCATTCTAACCTAAATAAAGGCAAAATAATCAGGTACCAGTGGGAATTTCAAGATAAATGTGAGACCCTGAAAACTTAAAATCTACAGGTAATAGGAATAGAAAAGGGAGAAAAACCTTGCTTTAAAGGCGTAACAAAATTTCTTGAAAGAATTATTATAGAAAAGTTCCTAGAATCATGAAAAGGGATGCCAACCAAGATTCAGGAGGAAACTAAAATAACAAACTAGACCAGCAAAATCTTCCCCTCATTATGCTGTAATTAAAACATGAAACATTTTGAAAGCAGGAATAGAGATAAACGGAGTCACATGCAAAAGGAGACCTACCAGAACAGCAGCAGATTTATCATCTGAAATTTAAAAGCCTTGAGTGCCTGGAAATATGTATTTTGAGTTCTGAAAGACAACTGACAACCCAATCTAACATACCCTGGATAGCTACCTGTCATAATTGAAGCAAAAAAAAAAAAAAAAAACTTCCTATGACAAAAGTAGCTAAAAAAGTTTAGTGACTTCTAAAACAGCTCTGCAGCATATACTTGAAGAAATCCTTCAGGCAGAAGAGAAAATCAAATGCACCCACAAGATCACATAAAAGAAAAAACACTTGAAAAATCATTAAGCAAAAGAAGAAGAGGGAAAAAAGTTCAAGTAGAAGAAAATCAACAAAATGAAAAAAATAATGCATACCATTCAGTACTAGATCTGAATATTAATAACCTCAATTTTCAAATAAAAGGCATAAACTAGTAGATTGGACCCAAAAGTAGGAACCATCCATTTGCTGACTCTGAGCAACATACCTGATCACCATAGGGAGACACTATGCTAGGATGAAAGTATAGAAAGAAGTATTCCATGCAAATAGACCTAGAAAAAGATGTAGCTGTTCTAATATAGGACAAAAAAAAATTTCAACCAAAGCTAAAGAAAAAAGATAGAGGAGGGCACTTCATATTAATTAAAAAATAGTGCAGCAAAAGAACATTTCCATTATAAACATATATGCACTGAATTCAGGTGCACACAGTTTAATAAAACACATAATACTAGAGGGAAAGTCATAGATTAACCTCAGAAGAACCATAATAGGTGACTTCGATATCTCACTTTTTTCCAGTTGACAGCTCATCCTGACAAAAAATATAGAGAACTATCTGAATTAAACAACATCATAGAAAGCACAGAGATCTCAAGTAAATAACTTACTGATACACATTAAAGTTCTGTTAAAAAAAAAACTATCGAAACCCAAATTAATAGATGGAAAATATTGAGATTAATGAAGTGAAAACAAAAAGTCACAAAAAAAAATCAGTGAAACAAAGAGTTGGTTCTTTGGAAAGGCAAGCAAGATAGACAAACCCTTAGATAAATTAACCAACAGAAAGGGAGAAGAGACCCAAATCAGTAAAACTAGAATGGAAAAAGGAAACATTACAACAGATACCAATGAAATCCAAAACCATATATTCCAATAAGTTAGAAAATATAAAAGAAATGGGTTGATTTATAGACATATATGATCTACCAAAATTAAACCAAAATGAGATTAAAATTTAACAAAACAATTGCAGTGACTTCCCCACTGGGGCCCGTAGTCTCCTCTGCCACAGGGGATTGGCCTGGTCTAGAGTACCAGATATATGTTCCACCTCTAGGAGTGGGCATTATATCTAATCAAAAACTTGCTGGTTGTACATACACTAGCTGAACCTTTTTTTTAAATAAATAAAAAAACAGAAAAATATATATGCAGAAAAAAATTTAAACAGATTGAAAAAAGCAGTAAGATTGAAACACTAATTAAAAATAGACAAACTAAAAAAAATCTACGCCCAGATGGATTCATTAGTAAAGTTTAGCAGACCTTCAGAAAGAATGAACACCAATGATTCTCAAACTATATGATAAACCAGAAAATATAGGAACGTAGTCAAATTTTTTATGGTGCTTGTATTACTCTGTTTGATGGTTTGAATTAAAAGTGTCCATCACAGGCTCAAAGTATTGGAACAACTGGTCAGTTGGCTGTACTTGCTGGGGAAAGTCATGGAACCATTAGGAGGTGTACTGTGCATGGAGGAAGCACATCAGTAGGGCAGGTTTTGAGAGTTCTGGTTTGTCTCTCTGTTTCCTGTGCTTGCTTGAAGTTGCTAGCTTTCTGCTTGGGCTGGTTCTTGCTATGTGTCCCCTGCCATGATGGATTTTTATCTCTCTGGAACTGTAAGCCAAATAAACTCTTCTTTAGCAACAGAAAAGCAACTAATATACCCTAACACTAGATTTATGTGACCCCAAAAATTACAAACCAAACTATTTTTCTATATTTTTCATATATTTGAATCTTTAATATTTTATTTATTATTGTTTTTAATTTTTTAATATTTTATTGAGAATTTCAAACATGCGTATAAGGTGTTTTGACCAAATCCATGTCCACTCCCTTAACTCCAATTCCTTTCATATTTCCCCATCACTTTTTTCTGATAACTTCATGTACTCTTTCTTCTTTTTTTCAATGGAGCTTTTTGCTACTCTAACATTCCCCCATAGAAGAGGTAACCCTAAATCTTTGAAGGATTAGATAAAAGCTCCCAAATACTTTTAACAGTTTTGTCCTTTGGAACGCAGTATGTTGCTAAGAGGCCCAAGGACATTGTGACTTTCAGCCAAGAAACTGGCTACTTTTCTTTTGGGGTCTTTTTACCCTAACTACCTAGCCAATTCCTCCTATTCTTATGACACCACTCTCTGAAGAGGTTACCCAACTTGTGGATAGGAATGTAGACTTCTCTAGCTTCTTACATGCTGAACATGGAGGGATGCAGGATGAGGCAACTGGGGTACCCCCTTCAGTGGGTCTATCTAAAAGACTCCCAAATTGCATAACTCTTATCTGTAGGGGGAAAAGAAAGTCCTTGACTGATAAATAGGAGATGTGAAGGAGAAGTAAATGCAAGGGTAATTAGCATTACAAGTTCTAGACAAGGAGCTAGAAAAAAGTCAGAACAGGGAAATTTTCAATTGTCCATATGAGAGTCCATTGGAATATCTTGACAAGGGCTTCCGGAAGCATCCCTATATTAGGTTCCTCCTCATTTTTCTTTCGTGCACCAAGGCTTGACTCCAGAGTGATGGATTCAGCATTTGCTTTCAGGCATTTTGATAGCTGTTGGAGTGGTTAGAATCAGTGTTAGTTCCCTCTCAAAGGCTTCCAGATAACTGAGGGATTGTTGAGGTTTATGAATGACCTGAGGGTATGCACTCGAAAGCCTTTACCCAGCATGGGTCAAGCATTCTCCTCCTAGCCTTCCCTAGATTGTATACTTTAGCCCTCTATGAATCCAGGAGATGATGTGTGATTAGAGCCAAATTACATACAGTTGACTGGGAAGAATGGCTGGGTACTCCAGTAAGAGTCCAATGACCCTACTTGTCCCTCTTTAATGAAGGAGCACAATCACAAACCAAACTTTTTATTGAGTATAGATACACGGCCCTATTCACAAAATAGAGCCCATACTTGGCAAGTTGCCAAATACCTATGACTAAATAGGTCACAGATCATAGGGTTGAACCTACTACTATTATCTTTTCGAATGGGCATAGTATTAAATCAACTTCTAATGACTTATTATACATATAGTGAAATGGTGAAGCTGACTCATCTTTTTCTAGTTGACCTTTGCTTCACCGTGTTTCCATTCCCTCACCATCCGACTCTAACTGCTGTCAGTCAAAAAAAATCATCCAGCCATGAAGGCTGCACGTGTAGTTTGGGGGGTACATTGCTTCTACAATGCAGGAAAACTTCTAACTAGCTCCATAGCATGTCCAGGTGGCACAACCTCTTACCCAGCTATACCTGCATCTCTATGGAGCCTGTTGTCTCCGCAATTCTGAGAAACTTGTTTTTCTTAACCAAAACTTTTGGTAACTGAAAACCTCTTTGTTAATTGACCTGCTCCTGGTCTAGTGCAGCTATGGGGATATGATATAACTATGGATTTTAGCATTTCCCCTCACATGAAAAATTGTGGTTTTGAGCTTTATAAACCCCACTCTGCCCTTGGGGTAGAGTGTTCTTTTGGACATTAGCCCTCTCTCTGACCACCAGCTAATAAACTCTCAATTTAAACTAAAATTGCATTTCTCACTCCATATTACACATAGCATAGCTAAAACTTCTTATGAGAGTGTGTAAACAATGTCTGCCCCCTCATCCCGTGGTCCCAATGACAAATTGATGTACAATTTTGCCAGATTGCAGTCTGAGAAAACAGTGAGTTTATTGGACTTACTTATAGCATAATCAATGATGGTTTACTTAAAGGAGTGTGGTACTACCCCTCTCTCAGGCCTCACTGGAAAGTCTTCATCCAAGAATGGATGATGACTTCCCCACCTTAGAATATTGTGGTGAGACAGCCTCCCGTAGGCTTCCTCATTTTCTATACCCTTAGTTTGTCCCCTCAGATCATGTGTATTAAGGCCAATAATTGGTTGTCAAATGTGTTTGACTCTCCCTTCCCTGCTAATCCATCATCTTTCTGTTGGTGGACAGTCAAATCCAACAAATAGATGAATTCATCTCTCATTTCTCGCAAGAGGTGCTTCTTATTGCAGCAGATAGTGTTGACACAAAGACCCATGAGTGATTAACATGAAGAAAATAAGAGACTGGGGAATGTTCAGCCACAAATGAACAGCTGTATCTTATTCTCTCCCCCACCAAGGCTCAGGGATCCTGGTATAAGAGGGGTTAGAAAGACTGTAAGAGCAGAAGCAGTAGATGTATACATGAAACCATGTTTTACAGATACAACAGGGCAATTGAACACATGAAACCACAGCACTTGTGAAAGCATGCATAAGACCTGTGCAAGACCAAGAAGTCCAAAACTCAGCATGGAAGGGAGAGGTAGATAAGAAACCCCAGTCATAGCCAAGTAACTATTGAAAATTTATAGCTGCTGAGAGAGACAGACTCAGTTTTTTTAGTGTGTGATGCTGGGTAGGTTGATCAAGATCTAGGGTAAGGTCATATACCCAAGTACATTTGGTGAATACAATTTAGGGTTGATAAGCCTTTAAAAATTAGTAAAAGAAGTCATGAAGGGAGGTGGGTAGAGTGGTGGAGTATATCTGAGAGGAGATGTGGGAGGGATTTTGAATATGGTCACAATGCATTGCATGAAATTCTCAAAGGATCGATAGAAATATGATTTTTAAAAAGTAGTTTAAAGACATGATCATGACCTAATTATAGCATAAATGTTTATTCCATCTGTTATGGGACCTAATTCTGCTTTTGTAAGAGTTTTTACTGTGTAATTTAAAAACTTGCTTGTGCTCTCAGTTTTATCGCATGTAAATGCTTTTCCCCTGCTGTGGTGGAAGGAATACGGCCCTTGGAGTTCAAGGCTCAATTCCAGACACAAAACATGCAGTCCAGCACAACGAATTTGTATCTTTCAACTCCAAATCTAAATTCACAAAAAATCCAGATACTAGATGTATAAATCCAAAGAGCAAGGGGACAGTTTGGAGACACAGGACAATAAGAGCCAAGCAAGGACCATAGTAACTTTTATACCATCAAAGAAAAAGTCATCAGTTCTAACTATAGTAAGAATGAAATGTTTTGTAAATATGAAGGTTTATCATATAAATATAAAAATAAGAAAGAAGAACAGATGATGAGGAAGATGACAGAGAAGAAGGTGATGATGTTGATTAAAATATCCCTTTGAACGAAAATCTTACAAATATTAACATTATTACTTTTCTATGGGGTGTGCAGAACATTTTAAGATTTATTCATTTTATTTAAATCTTGACTTCATATTCTATATTACTTTTATTTCTCTAAACTGATATGTCTCCATCTATCCCTGATCTGTCTATATAGTTAGAGTAAAACTTAGGAAGATGGAGCTGGAGAGACCACTTGGCGGGTAAGAGCACTGGATTTTTTTGTAGAGGATTCAGATTCAGTTCCCAGAACCCATATGGTGACTAACAACTGTCTGTAACTCCAGTTTCCAGGGAATCCAAAGCCCTCTTCTTGCCTCTAAAATCATTGCACACATTTGGTGTACCTATACACATGTATGCAAAGCATCAGAACACTCATACACATAGAGAAATAAATACATTTTTTAAACCTTGGGAAGATGAAAGATTTCAGATTTGCAGTTCAGAAAGAAGATAATGCTTTAAGCCATGTGAGAAGTACAAAATTGTTAGATAAAAATGAAATTTGCAAGCATCTATGAAATACTTGTATTATTATTACTAATAATGAACAAGTACTGTTGTGTATAGGACTGGAAATTATTAAGTCATTTTATTGTTGTTTTAACCATATGATTATCAGACTATCCACATGTATTAATATATACATGCCACACATACAAATGTATTTAAATCATGTTATCAGAATAGTCTTCTTGCAGGTTTCAATAAAATCTCCTCCCTCATTTTATAATATCCCAGCTCTTTTATGTAAGCTTTACTTTTAATGATATACCTGTACTTGATTATTTGGGAAACTGCTAACCAACTCTGTTTTAAAATATTTTATTTATTATTTTATTTTTAATTTTATTTATGTATATGAGTATATTCCCTGCATGCATGTAACTGTACCTCTCTCATAAAAATCCTGTAGAGGTCAGTAAAGGTTCCTCTGATCTGCTGGAACTGGAGTTACAGACAGTTATTAGCTGCCATGTGGTTGCTGGGAACTGAACCAAGTTCCTCTGAAAGAGTAGCCAGTGCTCTTAACTGCTGAGTCATCTCCTTAGTCCCTAATCCAGTAATTTTGGGTAAATATATACTATACGTTTATGAACATGAGTAGTAAATAGGACACTGCAGTTTCTTTAAGCCTCATTATATGAATAAATGACAAAATAAAACAATATTTAACAAACTATGAAAATTAAGTTCTAACAGAAATGTCATAAAAAATAAAGAATAGATACTTTAGTTATGATTTAAAAGATATTTGCCAAGTAAATTCAAGAACACATTAAAATGGTTATCCATTATGATCAAGCTGCTCTTTTTCCAGAGAGGCAAAGATGGTTCAATATATATAAATTAATAAATGTTATTTATAAAATACTAGCTTCAAGGATGGGAATCATCTGGTCATCTCAATTGACTCAGAAAAGTATTTTGACAAAATCCAGCATCACTTCATGTTAAAAGTTCAAAAGAAAATCTAAATAGAAGCAATATATCTCAGCATAATAAAGCTATAGAAAACAAATGACTAATATATTAAATATGGAAAAACTGAAAGCATTTGCACTAACAACAGGAACAAGTCATGAGTGTCCATTCTCTCCACTCTTACTTAATTTAGGCCTGGAAGATTTAGCTTTTCAATAGACAAAAGAAGTATATAAAAGAGTTCCAAATATGAAACAAAGAAGTAAAAATAGATTCTATTTTTAGAAGATATGTTTCTATATACAAGAGACCAAAAAGACTCCACCAGAAAACTCAAACCTGTAAATAATATTTTCCAAGTGGCAGGATACAAAATTAACACAAAAATCAGCAGCCTTCCTGTATACCAAAAACAAGCATATTGAGAAAGAAATCAGTGGAAAAATGTCATTGAAAGTAACCTAAAACACCTTGGAATAATCCTCACCATGAATGTGAAAGGTATCTATAATGAAACCATTAAAACACTAAAGAAACTGAAAATGATGAAAATGGGAAGCACCCATGCTCATGAATTTGTAGGATTAATATTGTAAAAATAGCCATCATACTAAAAGCACTCTAAGATTCAGTACAATCACAATCTAATTTCTAGAGACATTCTTCACAGAAATAGAAAAATAAATTAAAAGATACTTCTGGAGTTATCACCATACCTGACTTAATGTTATACTGAAGAACCATAGCAATGGAAACAAGATGGTACTGGCACAAAAACACACATGTTGAATAATGCAGTGGAGGAGACTAACATGATTCCATACACTTTAGCCATCTGATTTTCAATAAAGATGCTCAGAATATACACTAGAGAGAAGATAGCATCTTCAACAGAGATGCTAAGAAAACTGGATTTCTACATATAGAAGAATGAAATTAGATCCATATCTCTCATTCTGCATAAAAGTAAGCTCCAGCTGGGCATGATGGCAGATTTCTCTGTGCAAATGAGACCAACATGGTCTACATATCAAGTTCCAGGCCAGTTGGGGTTGAATGGAGACCCTATCTTAGGAAAATTAAAACTATATCATTCCTGAGGGGGGACCTGTGTAAGAAACTCAGGCCCTACCTGGGGTACTATTAGCAACTGATGACTGCTGGGTGTGACTATTGATAGGTTGAAATAAGACCCATACTCGACAAATGGGAATTTGTGAAATTAATAAACCTCTGTAGAGCAAAAGAAACTGTCAATTGGGTGAGAAGGAAGCCTACAGAATGGGAGAAAGACTTTGCCAGCTCTACATCTGTTAGAGAATAAGCATCTAGAATATGTAAAATGTAAAAGAAACTAAACAAAACAATAAAACAAATAACCCAATAGAAAGTGAGACTCATACAGAGGTCTCAAAATAAGAAACACATATGGATAATAAACATTTTAAAAGTTGTTCGCCATGGACCTAGAGAGATGGATCAGTGGTTAAGAGCATGGGCTGCCCTTGCAGAGGACCCAGGTTCAATTCCCAGCACCCACATAATGCCTAACAACCACCTGTAACTCCAGTTCCAGGGTATGCTGGACAGCTTTAGTTGTCAACGTTGCATACCTTAATAGAAGAAGCCTCAAATAGGGAATTGCCTCCATTGGACTGGCCTGTGGACATATCTGTGAGGCATTTATTGTTGAGTGATGTGGGAGGACCCGGTCAACTGGGCAGGTTGTTCTGTATTGTATAAGAAAGCAGGTTGAGTATAGTCAGAGGACAAAGCCAGTAAGCAGGGATCCTCAATGGCCTGTGCTTCAGCTCCTGCCTCCATGCTCCTGCCCTGAGTTCCTACCTTGGGTTCCCTCTATGATGAACTGTGGCCTGAGACATGTAAGCTGAATAAACCCTTTCCTCCCCAAGGTGGTATTGGTGGGAGTGTTTTGTCACAGCAATTGAAGGCAAACTAAGACACAGTGGAATTACACACCCTCTTCTGACCTACATGGGCATTGTACAACACGGGTGCACTTACAAACACACAGACAATACAGTCATACACATGAAATAAAAATAGTAAATAAAATATGTTTGAAAAGTTGTTCACCATCAATATCCATCAGAGAACTGTAAATTAAAACTATCTTGTGGACAGGCATAGTGGCACACACCTTTAATACCAGCACTCAAGAGGCAGAGGAGGGGCAGATCTCTTTGAGTTCAGGGTCAGTCTGATCTATATAGAGCATTCTAGACTAACTACAGCTATGTAGTGAAAGCCTGTCTCAAACAACAGCAACAACAACAACAAAACTACCTTGAGATACCCCTTATCACAGAGTAGCTATCACCAAAACAACAAATGCTGGGAAGGCTGTGGGGAAAGGAGGCCTTATTCACTGTTGGCAGGTGTATAAACTGGTGCAGCTTCTGTGTAAATGAGTGTGAGGTTTCTCAGAAGTTAAAAATAAAACTACTATATGACCCAGCAATGTCATTCTTGGACATAAACTCAAGGGACTCTATATCCTTCCACAGAAATACTTCCACATCCATGTTTATTGCTATCTATTCACAATAACTCGAAAATAGAATCAATGTAATGTCCATCAACCAAAGAATAATGAAAATGTGCAATGGGATTTTATTCAGCTATGAATAAAAATGAAATTATAAAATTTGCAGGAAAGATGGATGGATTTGAAAATATACTAAGTACAATAACCCAGGCCCAGAATCACAAACACCATGTGTTCTTGTATAAGCTAATTTCCACTTTTTAGATTTGAATGTTTCATTTGGAGCATCTCTAAAGGTCCAAAAGTAAGAAAAGATAAATGAAAGGAAGGTGGTGGAAGTAAGAGGCCTTCAGGTGGGAAGGAATGGTAGGACTCATGTGACATAAAAGAAAAGGGGATAGTAGGGATAAAAGTTTAAGTAGGGAAGTGGGCAGGAGGATGGTGAAGGGAATCAGTTAACAAAAACTGAGGATATATTAAAAAAAAACCTTATGGAAACTCACTAATTTTTAAGCTAATTAATAAATATAACCTAAGGAAATTGTGGCAAGAGATATCTAGTGTGAGTCTTTGAAGTATGGGACTCCTGTTAGGATCCAATGGATGCAATCACATTGAAGAACATTGGGAAACATAAACTAGACATTCTAGGATGTATCCTAGAATGCATTAAACTGGGCAAGGGGGGATAATACGAAGAAGTGGGGTTAGGAGAGGGGATCTAAATACGTTCAAATTGTATTGTATAAAAATCACAAAAATTCATTTAAAAATGTAAAAAAAGAAAAAAGGGTGAGAAAAGAAAAAGTTTGAATAGTTGTATCCTGCATGGATAGACATAGCCACTTTAGACACTTCTAGGAGCTATTGGTTAATAAAAGAAAACCTCATTGTCAGGCATGAGATATTTCCCACAAGTTATTATTCAAGGAAGTCCATGCCTGGCCTCCTAACAGGACATACTATTATCATTGCTCTTGGTTGCCCATCATAACTTGCCAGTAAGACCCAGTTGAAGACATCACATACTTTGGTTGCAGGATATTAGAAAAATTAACCTAGTGTTGGACCCCCAGACTGGGGTACCCAACGTTCACGGGAGGTTACACCCCAATAACTCAGTCCTCAAATCAGGAAATGCAACAAGCATGAGGATTTATTGGTGTTTTGCAAAACGGACTCCCACCTCACTTGGAGGACAGAAGTCCAGAGCCCAGTTCACAGGTTTCTTTTAAAGACAAGCGGCGGCTATGTGCCAAGCAGAAAAGCGGCGGCTATGTGCCAAGCAGAGGTAGGGGGAATTTCTGGGATGATTTCCAGCTTGGGCAAGGAGCATGAAAAAGGTCAGCTCAGCTTGTCCTTTAGAATTGTTTTTTATTTTTACTTCCTTTTACAGTTTTTCTCAGGCCTGGGGGATTTTAGTTTAAATCCATCATTTTGGA
>NW_008339041.1:0-711 GCF_000622305.1 Nannospalax galili
GGGTATTGAAGTCCCCCACTATTACTGATTTGGGGTTAATCTGTGTCTTAAACTCCAGTAGTGTTGTTTTTATGAATTTGGGTGCACCAGAATTTGGTGCACATATGTTAAGGATTGTAGTATCTTCTTGGTCATTTGTTCCTTTGATCAGAATGAAGTCACCCTCTTAATCTCCTCTGATTAGTTTTAGTTTAAAGTCCATTTTATCAGAAATTAGAATTGCAATGCCTTTTTATTAGTACCATTTGCTTGGTATATTTTTTCCATCCTTTCACCTTTAGGTACTGCCTCTCCTTGAAAGTGAGATGAATGTCTTGCAGACAACAAAATGATGGGTTTTGTTTCTCAATCCATTCAACTAGTCTGAGTCTTTTGACTACAGAGTTCAGTACATTGATATTTAAAGTTATTAATGAAAGATGTGTATTGATTCCTGTCACTTTTATTTCTGTTCACATTCTTGGTGTAGCTGTGCATTTCATTAGTTATACCTTCATTAAGTTTCTTTCCGTAACCCCTTGGGTATAGTCGTTATTTTCTTCAGCTTTTGTATTGCTTCAAGAACTCTCTGAAGGTCTGGTTTTGTGGACATGAATTCTTTCAGCCTATTTACGTCATGGAAGATTTTTCTCTCTCAACTATAATAGACTTTTTTGCTGAGTATAGTATTCTGGGCTGGCATCTACTGTCATATAGAACTGGAAATACCTT
>NW_008339042.1:0-256 GCF_000622305.1 Nannospalax galili
CCCTGTGCTGACTACCTGGCGGGTAATTAATCAAAGGGGTATTAAAGTGTTTGAAATCCACAAGATGGCACCCAAGGGTACTTGGTGGCCTATACTGTATCCAGATTTGTGTAAATTAGCCTTAGGAGCACCAGAGCCCTGGGACATATCAGACTTCACGGATCCTGATAAAGTACTCGGCCCAGAAAATTACCCCCCGTTTGCAGGACCCCACTTAACAGGGGAAGGGTGTCGTGAACAAGCAAGGACCATGTTG
>NW_008339043.1:0-1329 GCF_000622305.1 Nannospalax galili
GAGGTAGGTATTATCAAGGGAGAAATGGGGAAAATGGGGGTAGTTTAACTGTGGATGGAGGTGGGAGGATTAGACAGACAGAGAGAGAGAGAGAGAGAGAGAGAGAGAGAGAGAGAGAGAGGATTAGACAGACAGACAGAGAGAGAGAGAGAAATTAGGCCGGCCTGGTCTACATAGAGAGTTCCATGCCAGCTGGCTCTAAAGGGAAATCCTGTCTCAAAAAGGCAAAAAAATATGGTTTGGTGGTATAAAACCCTGAGGAAATTGTGGTAGTTCAAAAATCTACTGAAAAATTATATATACAATGTCTCTATATGAGTCCATGTGTATAGCTAAAGACTGTCTAAGAAGAAACAGTGCCAGACAGGAGAATCCTTCCTTTGAGTTGTTGACCCAGGGTAGTCCAAGGGACTCCCTAAGTAACACAGCCTATTGACACAGTCCTTAATTGTCTCCAAGATCTTTAAGGTAAGACCCTTTTGCTAAAGAAAAGACATATTTCAGACACAGGACTTGGAGCAACAGAGCTGTAAGTGTCCTGGAAGACACCTCCCTGGAGGCTAGCTCTCATAGTTTTGGAGAACACTATGTAAGCTGCTAAGGGAAGGTCCAACCCCAGGTTTAAGGCCCAATAACCACAACGACTGGCATAGCAAATTATATTGGGGTTGTAGTGGCACTTTCATCTTGGGGGTAATCAACTGCTACCTAATTGGACCTAAAGCCCACCCAATGGGCGCAAACTCATATGTGGTACCGTAAATGTTGCCAAATACACATGACTGGAGGCTTACTATGTGCTAAATATGGATCTTTATATTTATAGACAAATATGCCATTCACCATTCATCAAAGAAGCTTCTTTTGTACCAGATGGAAACTACTACAGAGTTCCACAACTGGTCACACACTGAGATTAATTGTCTGTGAAATGTCTAACTCTAAGTGACACACTTACAATGGAACCTTTACACCTAAGACTCATGGAACATAGTGGAACAAGGTGTAGAGAGAATGCTAATGCACCTCTCAATTCTCATCAATGGAGCTTCCTCATTCCACACAGGACAATGAACCCAGGCCTCAGGAACCATTGTGGAAGAGCAGGTGGAAAGATTTTAAGAGCCAGGGAAGGAGGTGCAAGACCATATGGAAATACAGTCTTAAATGCTCCTGGGACCTTGCTCATATGAATTTACAGCAGTGGTAACAACATGTACAAGACCCATACAAACTCAATCAGATAAAAACCTAGCATAGAACTGTGGAAATGAGCATCAGGCTCCAATATTAGTTGAAGAACTATTGGGCAGCTGATTTCTACTAGGT
>NW_008339044.1:0-457 GCF_000622305.1 Nannospalax galili
GTGTAGTAATTCCTCCGGCATTGCTCTTAGTGCTCAGAGTTGCTTTGCCTATCCGATGTCTTTTGTGCTTCCATATGAATCTTAGCTTGATGTTTTTCCAATTCTGTGAAAAATGTCATTGGGATTTTGATTTGCATAGCATTGAATCTATAAATCGCTTTTGGTAGGATGGTCATTTTCACAATATTAATTCTTCCAATCCATGAGCATGGGAGGTCCTTCCATCTTCTGATGTCTTCCTCAATCTTTCTTTAAAAATTTCACTGTAGTTGTCTTTACTGTCTTTGGTCAGGTTTATTCAGAGATATTTTCTTTCTTTCTTTATGTTTTTTGTGGCTATTGTGAAAGGGAGTTGTTCCATGTACTCTTTCTCTGATTGCCTGTTATTGGTATATAGAAAGGCCAAAGACATTTTGTTGTTAATTTTGTAACCTGCCAGTTTACTGAAAGTGTTAAT
>NW_008339045.1:0-750 GCF_000622305.1 Nannospalax galili
AATGCAATAAAGCTTACAATCAACACCCGAAGAAACCCTAATCACCACATGGACACGTGGAGATTAAACAACATACTCCTGAATGATGAATAGGTCAAAAGAGAAATTAAGAAAGAAATAAAAGTATTCCTGGAACTAAATGAAAAGGACAATACAAAACCTCTGGGACACGCTGAAAGCTGTCTTTAGAGGGAAGTTTATAGCTCTAAGTGCCTACATCAAAAAATCGGAACGAACACAAATAAATGACTTAACACTTCAACTCAACACACTTAAAAAGCAACAGCAAACAAAACCCAAACCCAGCAGACAAGAAGAAATAACAAAAATCAGGGCAGAAATTAATGAAATTAAAACAAAGAAAAGAATACAAAGAATTAACAATTCCAAGAGCTGGTTCTTTGAAAAGATAAACAAGATTGACAGACTGGTAGCCCAGTTAACCAAAAGAAAGAAAGAGCACCTCCAAATCAACAGAATCAGAAATGAAAGGGGAAGCAGCACAACAGACACCAGAAAGATACAGAATATTATTATAAGGGACTACTTTAAAAACCTACATGCTACTAAATTTGAAAACCTAAGAGAAATGGACAGGCATCTAAAAGCATTGGAACTACCAAAACTAAATCAAGAAGAGATTAACAGCTTAAACAGACCCATAACACATAAGGAAATTGAAACAGTAACACAAAACCTTCCAATTAAAAAAAGCCCAGGACCAGATGGATTTACAGCAGAATTCTATCA
>NW_008339046.1:0-502 GCF_000622305.1 Nannospalax galili
TCTCTGTCCAGGTCCTGCGAAACCTGTCAGGTTCTCATGATAGGCAGGCAGTCTTTATAGGTGTGAGCTCCTAGCCCTTGAAGTGCAGTTAAGGGACTGAGTGTGGGTTGTATGTGACTCATGTGGGACTGACCAGTACCTTCAGCTTTATACTATCCTCCTCCAGATGACAGTGGAGGGCAAAATCAAATGGTCTGGTTCAGATCTTATCATCACCAAGTCTTACTTTCCCTGTATGTCAGATAAACTTGGCACACACTCGGAACTGCTGGGATGTCAAGGCTGTGCGTGCACTAGCCTGGTGTGCAGTGGTCCTCAGCAGGTGCTGCTGCTGTCCTAGCTGTGCCCCTGTGAAGAATTCTCCTATGTTGGGGAAGGATGGGTTGCTAGCAGTGATTAGTTGACTGTCTTGCCTCCCTTCTGTTCCCGTGTTCCTGTCTTTCCTCTCTGTAGGCCCATCTGGAAACTACCAAAAATACTTGTTTCTTTATGAATATGTGTT
>NW_008339047.1:0-6835 GCF_000622305.1 Nannospalax galili
AAAAAAAAAAAAAAAAAAAAAAAAAAAAAAAAAAAAAAAGAAGAAGAAAAAGAAAGAATAGAAATCACACAAAGAAATAGCCACTCTATTCCTGAGTATGCAAAACATTCCCTGTCCCACTACAGAGACCCCTGCTTGATGGTGTTCTTCACTGCTCTGCTCACAATAGCTAAGATAATAAAAATGTGGTACAGGCATATAATGGGATTTTATTCAGCTATAAAGGAAAATGAGATGGTGAGGTTTGCAGGCCAATAGACAGAACTGGAAAAAAGCACACTGTGTGAGGTAACCTAGACCCAGAAAGACAAATGCCACGAAGTCTCTCTCATATGTGGATCCTAGCTTCAAATCTTTAGATTTGTGGGTTTAAACTGGAGTACCTGTAGAAGCCAGGAAGCTAGGAAGGGACCGTGGAGGGGGTTTTAAGGGAAGGGGGTAGTAGAACACAGGTGGTTATAAGAGGGCAGGAAAGAGAATAACGGTGAGGAGGTGGGAGGTTCAGGCACAAGAGGAGTTGGAGGAGGGAAAATTAACACTAAAGATTTTTGAAAACGTCATATGGAAACTTACTGTCTGTTCTCTGAAAGAAACAGAGTGATAAAATGAGAGACAAACTAAGACTTGGAGAAAATAGTTACAAAGCTCAGATACAAATGACTTGTATCCAATATATAGAAAGAATTTTTACAGTTTTTCGGTTTATGTCAAAACTACACATGATCTTACTATATAATGTGTCGATCACATTTTTTGGTATTTACCCACCTGAGTCGATAATTACACTCTCACAATATGAATATTCATAGTAGGTTTTCATAATAGCCAGTGTTGGAAGCAATCCATATGGGCCTTCCATTGACAAGTGTATAAACTGTGACAAATACAGGCAATGGAATATTATTCAATTATTTAAAAGATGAAAAAACAGGGGTTAGAGAGATGGCTCAGCAGTTAAGAGCACTGGCTACTCTTGCAGAGGACCCGGGTTTGATTCCCAGAACCCACATGGCAGATAGCAACTGTCAATAACTCCAGGTCAGGGATCTGATACCTTTTTCTGTCCTCTGTGGGCATTGCATGACACAGGTGCACTTATACACATGCAGGGAATATACTCATACACAAAAAATAAAATAGTAAAATAAATAAATAAAAATATGTAATAAAAAATGAAGAAACATAAAATGAATATTACTTGGTAAAGGAAACCAATCTAAAAAGGCTTCATGCCATGTGATTCCAGATACATGACATCCTTAAAAAGGCAAAAGTATGGAGACCATGAAAAGATCATCAGTTGCCAGGGGACAGAAGGAGAGATGAAATGGCAGGACACAGGATATTTAGGAGCAGTGAAACTATTATGTGTAATACTATAACGCTGACTAAATGACATTATAGTTATCTAAACCCATAAAGCCTACAACATAATGTACCCTAAACTGTGGCCTTAGTTAAATAACAAATGTCCCAATATTGATATCTCGATCACAAAGAATGCATCGCATTATACAAGGGAGCCTGAAGAAGGTTCGGGGTGTGTATGTAGGAACTATCTGTACTTTCTGTTCACTTTTAAAAAAAAATCAAAGACAGAGTATGGTTCCCAAAGCTGGCAAGGACCACAAGGAAGAGCCTGCTCTCAGTTCCTCTCACCACCCTAGTCTTCACCTTTATTTTGAGCCCTGGAAATTCCCCTTAAATGTTGCAAGATAAACTATGACTTTAAAAAAGCATGTCCATGCAGCATTTCTAGGGAAGATTTTGTTTAATCAGTTCACAATTATTTTAAGAATGGAAATCAAGGTGCTGGAGATGTAGCTCTGTTTGTAGGGTGCTTGCCTAGCATGCAGGAGGCCATGGGTTACATCCCCAACACAATACAAACCAGGCATGGTAGTGTACACATCTGTTATCCCAGCACTCAAGGGTTGGAGACAAGCGGATCAGGAGCTCAAGGTCGTCCTTGGCTAGGTAGAGAGCTGGAGACCAGCCTGTTACATGAGACCCTGTCTAAAAAGAATGGAAATAAAATACTCTCCTTCAGATAAAACTGTCAAAGTGCACCTATTTGGAAGTGTTGAGACCAACTCGAACTAATTTAGGCAGAAACTGATTGGCTTGTGGAATGGGACAGCACATAGCACATGTGACACAGGGAGAGATAGAGTGCAGCAGGGCCTGTAGAAACTGCTGTTGAGACTCTCCCCTCTGGCCCCATCTCTGAGTACCTACAATTCTTCCTTACCACAGATCATACCACATGCCCATTCACCAGCCTGCCTCTGGAGTGAGGAAGAATTCAGAGGGAGTCAGGCATTGCATACACACAACATATTGTGTCTATTGGTCTCTTTGAGGCCTCCTGTGCCACAGGATGTGATGAAACTGTCCTGTGGGAAGAAGGGAAGGAGGTAGATTGGTTTTGAACTGTGCAGTTGTCAGCTACAAACTCCAGCTCTTACTACCAGAGCCTGACAAGGAACGCGTGGAGGGATGCAGAAAGGGGGAGGGTGCTGCCTGCAGAAGTAGAGGATCTGAGGCCAGTCCAAAGCTAGAACCTGGAGCAGGATAGACCAATTCCATGCCTATCATCTCTGTCCTAGCTTTCCTCTCAGAGATACAGGCCGGAATGCCTGGCTGTGCTGGGGCATGAGCCACCTCAGTTGGTAGTTACACAAAGATACCCAGAAAGTAAGAGGGACATGTCCTCACCATGAACCAAAAGAAAGGAGGATTGCTGGAATAGCAGAGATGGGAGGACAGGATCTTGAATAGAGACAGGTTGCTGCCAAGGGCAAGAGTAAGCATGAGAAGGAATATATTTCCTGTTATAAACTACATGGTGCTATGTCCACCTCAGGTGAATAAAGGTGTCACATCTTAGGGAAACAGCCTGGAACTGTCCTGGAGGGACAAAGAACCTGAAACAAATCATGACAGGGTGGAGTCCGCATCCACCTCTTCTTTTTTCGTTCATGACCAGCACCCACATTCTCTGTCTTCCCCGATGATGGGATCAGAGTGCACTTTCTTCTTTCTCAGCCATGGGACCAACTGAAGCCCATCTCCCCCTTCCCCAGTCATGGGACCACTGTCCACCTTCCTTCCGAATGTTGGAGCAGAGCAGAGCCCCACTGCTTCCACAATCATGAGACCACGGCTCATTCTTCACCCTGCTGTCACGAGTGCATGGCATTGGGTCATTCACCTGGAAGTCAGCAGAGCCTGGGTAAAGAATCCTGTGCATACAGCTAGTGTTCGAGGTTGGCAAGAAACAGAGAGAAGCTCATGTGTCCCCTGGGGAACTAGAGAGGATACGAGTCTTCGAGCTGGTAGACACTGGCTAGGGCTTGAGAAACTGCAGAACAGATGAAGGACTGAAAGAGAGTGACTGAAAAAGTCCCCCTCTGTCCTTTCCGCGTGTGCCGTTCCCATCTCCCGTCCAAGAATCAGTTCTCACTAGAGCTGTGTCTGACTTCTCCTGAGTCCTGACAGTGGGGAACCCAGAATTAATGTGTCATTGGTGAAGACAACCTGGCTTAGGTCACTGAAACCTATTGATGTTTAATTTTTTCCATCAGAACTGTAAATAATCACAAAGGATATTTCCAGCATACTATGTATCTCAATATCATTAAATAGCATTGTTATAACAGCTTTAATTTTTTCTTTTAATTTATTTTAATTTTATGTGTATGAATACTGCATGTATGTCAGTGTACCCATGTGTGCAATGCCTGCACAGAAAAAGACATTGGATCCCCCTGAAACTGGAGTTAGGAATGATTGTTAGCCACCATGTGGTGCTGAAAAGCAAACTCGGGTCCTCTGCAAGAGCAGCCAGTACTCTTAACTGCTGAGCCATCTGCCTAGCTCCCATTATGACATTCTTTAACTGCTTCCAGTGTCTATAATGGTATTTGGCTCCACAGTTATCAACTTTAAAAATACACTAGCAAACACTTTTTACCAGTCAGAAACTTACTGTTGTTCCCTTTCCTCCTTGAATTTATATTTTCAACTCAATCCCCCCCCCATTGTTCCTAGTACTATATACACTTTGTACTTGACAGTCTCTCATGGAACACTGTCCAGTAACACACACACACACACACACACACACACACACACACCACACACACATTTGGACACAGGGTCTCACTATGTGGACCTCTCTAGCCTGGAACTCACAAACATCTGCTTGCCTCTACCTCTCAAGTTCTAGGATTAAAGGAGTGTGCCACCACACCCAACGTCTATCATTTTTAATTCTAAGTTTTAGGGCCAGTGAGGTGGCTCAGTGGGTAAAGAAACTTGTTGTACAAGCCTGATAGCCCGAGTTCAATCCCTGGAACCCATGGAGAGAACAGGCTCCACAATGTTGTCATCTGACCTCCACATGCACGGTGGCATACACACAAGACACACACATTAATAATAAATAAAAATTAAATTCTAAGTTTTAGAAACCGCATATAACCATGATCTTATGTGCTTAAAAATGTCATCGGGGAGTAAGGTATGGTGACACATCCAGCACTTAGGAAACTGAGGCAGGAGGATTGTGGCAAAGTCAAAGCCAGCCTGGGCTACATTGTGAGATGCTGTTTCAAAAAGTATAGAAATCAATACATATCTTTAAATAATAACTTTAAATTTCAATGGACTGAACTCCCCAGTCAAAAGACACAGGCTAAGAAAATGGATTAAGAAACAAAATCCATCTCTTTGCTGTTGCAAGAAACCCATCTCACCTTCAACGACAGGCACTACCTTAAGGTAAAAGGATGGAAAAGAATATTCCAAGTAAATGGCACTAAGAAACAAGCAGGGGTTGCAATACTAATATCTGACAAAATAGACTTCAAAGTAAAACTAATCAGAAGAGATAAGGAGGGTCACTTCATTCTGATCAAAGGAACAGTTAACCAAGAAGATGTTACAATCCTTAACATATATGCACCAAACTCCGGTGCACCCAAATTCATAGAAACAGCACTACAGGACTATAAGGCACAGATTAATCCCAACTCAGTAATATTAGGGGACTTCAATAGCCCACTGTTCCATTAGGCAGGTCAACTGGACAGGGAGACATCTGAATTAAATGATATCATACATAAAATGGACCTAACAGACATCTTTCGAATATTCCATCCAAGCACCAAGGAATACACTTTCTACTTAGCACCTGTCACCAGATTTCTCTCAGGGTCTCTTGCACTATCAGACAAGATTTATATTATATTAATTATATTGTATTATATTATGTACCATATTATAACTATGCTATATTATATTATATTATTATATTATACCATATTATATATAATATATATATATATTTTGGGGGGCTTTTTGAGGCAGGATCTCCCTGTATCCCCAGCTGTCCTGGAATTCACTATATAGACCAGGTTGGCCTCGAACTCACAAAGATCCGCCTGCCTCTGCACCTGTGAATTTATTACAGTTTATATCTTGGGGGGAATGGAAAAACTTACAGAGACTAACGCTTGGCACCAGCACCCAGCTCTGCGTGGTGGCCCACCCACAGGCTCCATTAACTTTTGCCCACTCATCTTGGGGCCCACAGTCTTGTTCCAGGTAAGTAAATGTCCCTCTCGCTACATGGGTAAGCTACACCAGTAAGATGCCAGAGCCATCTTTTTCTCCATGTCTGCTGTGCGTGTTCTCCACACCCGCCACCTTTCCTGGTGGCTCATGGCTTCCATCCCAAGATGGCTCCCATAAGCCCCTCTATGGTCCATTCCCCTTGGAGGAACCAGGTCTCTGGGACACAGCACCCCATGGAACTTTTTCAAAAATTGATCACATACTGGGCCACAAAATAATCCTCAACAAATACAAATAACTGAAATAATTCCATGCATTCTATTAGACCACAATGCAATAAAGCTCAAAATCAACACTGGGCAAAGCCCTTGACACTGCACAAACTCATGGCGATTAAATAACACCACTCTAAACAATGAGTGGGTCAAAGGAGAAATTAAGAAAGAAATAAAAGAATTCCTGGAATTCAACAAAAAGGACAATACAACACAACAAAACCTCTGGGACACATTAAAAGCAGTCCTAAGAGGGAAGTTTATAGCTTTAAGTGCCTACATTAAAAAAAAATTAAAAAGAACCCAAATAAATGACCTAACACTGAAACTCAAGGCACTGGAAAGGCAAGAACAAATGAAACCCAAACCCAGCAGAAGAGAAGAAATAACAAAAATCAGAGCAGAAATTAATGAAATAGAAACAAAGAAAACAATACAAAGAATCAATGAATCTAAGAGCCAGTTCTTTGAAAAGCTAAACAAGATAGACAGACCCTTAGCCCAGTTAACCAAAAGAAAGAAAGAGCACCTCCAAATCAACAAAATCAGAGATGAAAAGGGAAACATCACAACAGACACCCAAAAGATCCAGACCATTATAAGGGAATATTTTTTAAAACCTATACACTACTAAATATGAAAATCTAAAAGAAATGTATGGATATTTGAAATCATGGGAACCTCCAAAGTTAAACCAAGAAGAGATCAACAGTTTAAACAGACCCATAGCACATAAGGAAATTGAAACAGTAATACAACTAATAAAAGCCCAGGCCCAGATGGATTTACAGCAGAATTCTACCAGACATTTAAAGAAGACCTCCAACCAATATTACTTAAATTATTTAAAATGATAGAAACAGAGGGAGAACTCCTAAATTCCTTCTATGAAGCCAGCATCACTCTAATACCCAAACGGGTAAAGACATAACCGAAAAAGAAAACTATAGACCCATTTCCTTTATGAACATAGATGCAAA
>NW_008339048.1:0-1965 GCF_000622305.1 Nannospalax galili
CTAACCCTAACTCTAAACCTAACACTCACCCTAACCCTCACCCTAACCTTACCCCAACTCTAACCCTAACCTAATCGAAACCCTAACCCTAATCCTAATGCTAATGCAAACCCTAACCCTAACCCTATCCCTAACTCCAACCCTAATATTAACCCTAACCCTCACCCTAATGCTAATGCTAACTCTCACCCTAACCTAATCCAAACCCTAACCCAACCCTAACCCTAAACCTAACCCTAACCCTATCCCTAACTCCAACCCTAATATTAACCCTAACCCTCACCCTAATGCTAATGCTAACTCTCACCCTAACCTAATCCAAACCCTAACCCAACCCTAACCCTAAACCTAACCCTAACCCTATCCCTAACTCCAACCCTAATATTAACCCTAACCCTCACCCTAATGCTAATGCTAACTCTCACCCTAACCTAATCCAAACCCTAACCCAACCCTAACCCTAAACCTAACCCTAACCCTATCCCTAACTCCAACCCTAATATTAACCCTAACCCTCACCCTAATGCTAATGCTAACTCTCACCCTAACCTAATCCAAATAACCCAACCCTAACCCTAAACCTAACATTAATCATAATGCTAATCCTAAATCTGAAGCTAACCATAACCGTAAACCTACCCTAACAATTACCCTGACCCTAACTCTAACCTTAACCCAAACCCCTAACCCTAACCCTAACACATAAACCTAACCCATCTCTAACCGTAAATCTAACCCTTACCTCTAACCTAACCCAAACCTGAACCCTAACCCGAACTCTTGCATTTACCCGAACTGTAGACATAGCCCTAGCCATAGCCCTAACCCTAACCTGAACCAGAATCTAAATCTTAGCCTTTCCCTAGCCCTATCCTTAGCCCTAGCCCTATCCTAACTCTAACCCTAACCCTAACCCTAACAACAACCCAAACACTAACATGAACCCAAAACTTAACCGGAATATAAACCCAAACCGTAACACTAACATTAATCCTACCCCTAACCCTAACCTCTAAACCTAACCCTAACCCTAAACATAAACTGAACCAGAGCCTGAAACCGAAACCAAACAGAACCTGAAAGTGAAACAAAACCCTAATCCTAACCCTAAAACTACCTCTAGCACTAGCCCTAGCCCCAGCCCTAGATCTAGCCATAACCCTAACCCTAACACTCACCATAACCCCGACGCAAATCTGAAACCAATCCCTAACCCTAACCCTAACCCTAAAGTGTAACCGTAACCGTAACCCGAACCCGAACCTGAACACTTACCCTAACACCAACCAGAGCCAGAACCTGAACCCTAACCCAAATCAAACCCTAATCCTATCGCGAAACCGAACACTAACCCTAACCCCAAGCGCAACCACAAACCCAACCCTAGCCCCAGGCTCAGCCCAAGCCCCAGCCCCAGGCTTAGACCCAACCTGCACCCTGACCCTAACCCTAACCCTAACCCTAACCTTAACAAGACACAAAACCAAACCTGAAACTGAACCCTAACCCAAACTGTAACCATAACCCTAACCCTATCCCTAAACCTAGCCCTAGCACTAACTCTTAACCCTAACCCTAACTCTAGCCCTAGCCCAAGGCGTTGCCCTAGACCTAACACTAATGCTAACCACTAAGCCTAACACTAACCAGACCCAAAATGAACGCGAACCTGAACCCAAACCCGAACCATAACATTAACACTAACCTTAAACCTAGCCCTAGCCCTAGCCCTAATTCGTATCCCTAACCCTAAGCCTAACCCAACCCTAAACTCTAACCCTAAACCTAAACCTAACCCGAACCCAAACCCAAACCCTAACATGAACCTGAGCCCTAACCCTGACCCTAAATGCTATCCCTAACGCTGAACCTAACTGTAACATAAACACTAACCCGACCCTGAATGCACACCTCAACTCTAACCATAACCCGAACCCTAATCAGAATGCAAACCTGAACATGAAG
>NW_008339049.1:0-227 GCF_000622305.1 Nannospalax galili
AGGAACACTTTCAAATCATTTTTATGAAACCACTATTAACCTGATACAAAACCAACATCAAAAAAATGGAAAATTACTCTGATGAATATCGATGCAAAAATTATCAAGAAAACCCTTGCAAACTGAATGCAAGATCACATCAAAAAGATTATTTCCCACAATCAGGTTGGTTTCATCCAAAGATGCATGGATTATTCAACGTGTATAAATCAATAAATGTAAACTAC
>NW_008339050.1:0-1765 GCF_000622305.1 Nannospalax galili
CACTCATATGCATTAAATAAAAATCTAAAAACAGATCTGTTTCTGGTTCCCTATAGGGAGTGCGCTGAGCGCCCTGGCTCCAGCTAGCTGCGCGTCCCCTGGGAGCGGCAGTGAGTGCGTCTGTGTCCGCACTCCCGGAATGGCAAGGCGAGTCCGCAGGCTCCCCCGCCGCATCTGGAGGAAGGCGGGTCTGGCCCCGCGGGCTTCTCCTGGTGGCTCGGGTCCCATGTCTCTGGAGCTTCTCTGCTGCAGAAGCGTTGTTCTGTCACGTACTGTCCCTATTCCACCCGTGTACCTTCCATCAGGATGTGAGGTCCACTGGCCACTTAGACCACACGGGGAAGGTACGGGGACAGCGAAAGCTAAGGGATGTCCAAGAGTCGGTAATGAGGGAGTGCTGCCCCCCGGATAGATTGGGCCGCCGGTAGTGACACAAGACTCAAGGCTCAGCTTAGTCTGTGTTACAGCTTTATTCCAATCTCTGACACCCAATTCTCTGGGGCCCAATCTCCAACTATTAAGAGAAGACTAGGATATATATACCATGGGGGTAGTGGTAAAAGCTTTTAGATCCTTTGTGAGATATTCTATTTACATGTGGAAGTGGATTTCTGCCAGACTGCTGTCTGCCTGGAAAAATCACAGGAAGGCATGGTACCTTTCAGAGCCAAAGGCCATGTTTATGCTAGAGCATTTGAGGCGGTCACTTCAAAAGGAGTGTCAGAAAAGATGCCAGGAAGGCACCCTGTTATGAAAGGAGCCTGTAGCACATGGTCCCGAGCTGCATGAGCTGTCCGGTCATGAAGGGGCTTCTACTTTGCATAAAAGAGGCCCCCAACATCTCCCTCTGTTTGATTTATATATGAAGAAGTGCCATGCCAGCCCTAAGGGTCAACTTATTTCATCTTGGGAAAATCCAAAGTTTGATAACTGACCATGACCTGTTTCCTGTAGTGATTTTTAGCAAATGGCAGTAACTGTCAGCAGAGAATCTTAAAAAACAGTGAGCAATCACAATATACAGTATTATCAATGGGTATGAGCCATGCAAACAAGGGATTGCTAGGCCAAATAGATTACAAAGTTTTGAGAGCATTAACATTGGTTTCAACAATATTTGATTCAATTATAAAGAAACAGTACTTTCCCAATATCATATAGTCCCCATGTTCAACAATTATCAAGTCCAATGTTCTTTTATTGTGAAGTACAGTTCTGGTGAGAGAGTTCATTTGCTGTTTCAGGCTGTCAGTCACTGATGTCACAGCTTGTTGCAGCTTGTCTTCAGCCAAGGGCAGATCAGGTACAGCTTGTTGTCATGGTGACGTCTCCAGCTGCCTCCAGCATCCAGCGCAGGTTCGGTCTCTTTCAGTAGGGGGAAGAAGATCTTTCTCTGCTAGCAGCTTCTGGGATGCAATTATTTTTACACAAAAGGTGGTCAAAGAGAAATTAACACAGATTTGGGCTTTTCCTCGCTCTATAGGAAAAGACTGGGGAGGCTTGCCACTGAAAATGCAAATTAAATAATTAGTTGTTTGAATCCACTTAGATGAGAGTCAGTGAAGTCTTTTTCTGCTCCTGGGTAGAGAAGGGTGGTAGCTGGTACTGCTGACAGCAAAAATCTATTGCTGGATGCACACAAAAAAAGCTATTAGACTTTGGGGTAGGTGGTGAAGGGAAGAAAGTTAAACTTGTTCTAGGACACAGTTGATTTTATCTGGTCCTCTGTTTGTCTTTCCTGTAGAATAATATTATAAGTTAGCAC
>NW_008339050.1:5230-6237 GCF_000622305.1 Nannospalax galili
GCAGAAGTTTTAAACGGCAAAAAAAAATGCCTGTTTTAAGTCTTTTTTCTAAAAGCCGCTTTGGCAAGTTACAGGCCCCTAGGCTACAGGAAAAAAGGTGTTACTTTAAATCTTTTGTCTAGCCGTGAACCACCCTGAATTCCTAGGTGCTTGGCAGGGGCTAGTTAATTTGAATTTTCACTGAACCGGTTCTAGCTGTGGCTTGAATGTTTTGGGGCAGGAAAACAGAGCTGGCTAGAGGAATCTGCCTGACTCCAAGGCTTAATTGGAAATCCCTGGGACCTTTTGGGGATTTTCCTAGTGAGTTCAGATAGAAAAGTGGAGAAGTGACGGTTTCCAAAGGGACGTGCGTGAAATTAAAATTTCAGGGGATTCCAGTGGTTCCCAGTCACAAGACCTTCCCACATATTTAAGAGGCTGGCGGCCACCCTGATGGTTCTTACTGGCCGATGTGTCACCAGTTTCGATATTAAAATATGTCTAGATAGAGGTCTTGGTCCACACCTGTACAGGCAGTGGGAGTCTGCTAAGGATTCAGAGAGACCTTCAGCCAACACCAGGGGGTAGCCCTAGCCAGGAAGCCTCAGTTGTCTCTCTTGGACTGGAAAGGAAAAGAGGAAATTTAGAAGAAAAGAAGAGAATAGATTACCCTCCTGAGGTGGGGGGATACTCACGGATCTTTGCGTTTCAGTGGGCACCAGCTCCTAGCTGGCACGAGGTTCAGAGGCTAAGCTCCACGTTGTGGCGCCAGATATAGGGAGGGTGCTGAGCGCCCTGGCTCTGGCTAGCCGTGCGTCCCCTGGGAGCGGTGGTGAGTGCGTCTGTGTCCGCACTCCCGGAATGGCATGCCGAGTCCGCAGGCTCCCCCGCCGCATCTGGAGGAAGGCGGGTCTGGCCCCAAGGGCTTCTCCTGGTGGCTCGGTCCCGTGTCTCTGGAGCTTCTCTGCTGCAGAAGTGTTGTTCTGCCGAGTACTGTCCCTATTCCACCCGTGTACCTTCCCTCAGGA
>NW_008339051.1:0-381 GCF_000622305.1 Nannospalax galili
CTTACACATGCTAGGAGAGCCCTCTACAACTGAGTTACACACCAGGGCTCCAAATCTCTGTGTGTGTGTGTGTGTGTGTGTGTGTGTGTGTGTGTGTATGATAAACAGACAGACAGATATAGCTCTATTCTGCTTGCAATCTCTCAATGGTTTCCCATACTACTAAGAGTGGACTGTAAGCTCCTCCCATGGTCTGTGAGGCTTGACCTCTGATAGGCTCTTAGACCTCACTGTCTAGCCATCTCCTTGTTAGTGCATCCTTCCTCGGAGCTCTTCCTGTTGCTGAAGTTCCCCCACCTCACTACTTCATGATCTGTCCAGTCTCTGCTCCTTCCAGGTCATTTTCTCTTCTTCCAGGCCCCAACCCTCAGTTCACATGCC
>NW_008339052.1:0-863 GCF_000622305.1 Nannospalax galili
CTCTGACACTTTTTCTAAAAGTTCCAAATCATTCATATTTCACTTTTTTTTGAGGTCATTGGAGCCATTTGGAATTGACTTTTGTGCAGGATGAAAGATAGGGGTTTAGTTTCATTCTTCTACAAGTGGAGATCCAGTTTTGCCAGGAACATTTGCTGAACATGCTGTTGTACCTCCAGTGGATATTTCTGGCCCGTTTGTCAAATATCAGGTGGCTGAAAAAACTAAGGTAGAACTTTGAGCTCACAGGATGAATTCTTTTAAAGAAAGCTATCTATCTGGACTAGAAAAATCATTTCATAATTTACTATTCATAATCCTGGATAATGTACCCATAATATAGAGAATAAGGAACATAGAAAACAATGGTATCTAAGAGAACTTGCAAAGAGACAATACCACAATACTTTTTCCCTTTAGTCTGTCCATGACATTGTGACTAGAAAGCACCCAGGGCTTGATGGGGCAGGTACAGAAGCAAGCATAGAACAGCTGAGGATCAGAGAGGGAGATAACACTATTGCACAGAAAAACAGGCTTAGAATCACAGTGAAGAAAGGGGAGGAATTAAGATCAGTGGAGCCAGTGTCTTAAGCCTCCCAGCCAAGTAGGCTGTCACTTTTAACCTCCCATTGTTGTAAATATGTGCTGGTAGCAGCTTGTCTCTTGTAAGATTTGGCCATGGAATACAGCAAATTTCCATGCACTTCACAGGTCTAGCCATCACAAAGTGTCAGCTCCCTTTGTACCTTGAAGGCTTAGGGCTAGAAAAACTTTAAGTTCCCTTTAAAAACTAACAAATATATTATGCAAAACAGTAAGAATTTAAAATAGTCACTTTTAAATATCAGAAAATAAGCCAT
>NW_008339053.1:0-430 GCF_000622305.1 Nannospalax galili
TGGTCTGATAGAATGCATGGAATTATTTCAATCTTTTTGTTTTTGTTGAGGGTTTTTGTTGTGCCCCAGTATATGGTTGATTTTGGAGAAGGTTCCATTGGGTGCTGAGTAGAAAGTATGTCCTTTGGTGCTTGAGTAGAATACTCAGCAGATGTCTGTTAAATCCATTTGATATATTGTATTTTTTAACTCAGATGTCTCTCTATTAACTCTCTGCCCTGTTGACCTATCTGATGGAGACAGTGGGGTGTTGAAGTCCCCTACTGTCAATGAGTTGGGATTTATCTGGGTCTTAAAGTCCTGTAGTATTGTTTTTATGAAGTTGGGTGCACCAGAGATTGGTGAATGTATGTTCATGATTGTAGTATCTTCTTGGTCGATTGTTCCTTTGATCAGAATGAAGTGGCCCTCTTTTTCTCTTCTGATTAGT
>NW_008339054.1:0-781 GCF_000622305.1 Nannospalax galili
AGCCCAACGTCCCAGTCCTTAGGTGCTCCGTGTGGAGGCTCTCAGTGTCCGCCGTGATCGTGATCGTTGCTCTCTCCCGGCAGAAGCTGCTGAGCAGCAGGTCCTGATGATCACATGCAGTCGTGGCAGGCCTCGGGCAGAGTCTTGATGTCTCGATGTCTCGGGCAAAAACATCAGGATACAGGTCCTGATGATGATCACGTGCAGTCTTGGCGGGTCTCGGGCAGAGTCTCGGTGTCTCGATGTCTCCTCGGGCAAGAACGATGGGATGCGGCCTGACTGAGTGACGGTCTGTCTTGGTCTCGGGAGTTGCCAAGCATCAGTGAACTGCCCGAGTCTCTGGCTTTTTATATGCTTTTTACGGTCAGTCTGTCATTGTCTTGACGTCAGTGAGTTCAGCTGGTGTCTTAGATATGGTGACTGCTCTTGGGTTACTTATCACACTCACACATACATTCTGTTTCACTCAGTTAAGGCTCATGCTTCCTAGTTCAGCTTATCTTGTCAACCACAGCTGTCACATAGTTCGTGGTTTCAATCACTTTAGTTTTTACAGATTGGATTTCTATTTCTATATTCTAAGTTCTATGATATTTGTTATGTTTCTATTACATTCATTACACAGAGGCAGGAGGATTTTGTGAGTTTGAGGCCAGCCTGGTCTACATAGTGAGTTGGAGGACAGCTGGGGCTGAGCCACCCCTCAATGCCTCCCCCACTCAAACACACCGGCCCCATACATCACAAGTTCCAGTATGATGTCACAAGAACCAGGGCTTGC
>NW_008339055.1:0-257 GCF_000622305.1 Nannospalax galili
TGCCAGAGATGTGAGGCATCTGCCAAGAAGACCTGCACACAGGGAGTGGTAGCAGCAGAAGAGAGAGATGTATGTTGCACGCAGCAAAGCTAAAGAGGCTGAGCCATCTAAGCCCTTTGGAAGTAAAGTCCCAGAAGTTGGATGTGGAACTACTGGATTTGGTGTTTGACCTGCTGGTTTTTGGTCCTGTCTTCGTCCATTACTTCCTTACTGTGCCTCCATTCATCCCTATTTGAATGGTAATGTGTATTCGGTTC
>NW_008339056.1:0-268 GCF_000622305.1 Nannospalax galili
ATATGACTTCATAATGCTCCAGTGTACCATCACAATTCTCCATGGTGCCATTACAAAGTACAATATGACTTCACAATGTTCCACTGTGACATCACAATGCTCCAGTGTGACTTCATAATGCCCAAAAGTGTCAACACTATCGCCCCTGTGCCATATATGGCATATTGTTCCAATGTGACATCACAATGTACAAGATGACTGTGCAATGTTCCTTTTGGACATCACAGTGCTCCAATGTGACATGACAGTGCTCCAATGTGCCAACACT
>NW_008339057.1:0-254 GCF_000622305.1 Nannospalax galili
TTCATGAACATTTTAATTTCTCATTTGTCTTTTTAAAAATTCATTTATTTGGTATTGTGTATATATGTGTGCATAGTGTGTGTGTGTGTGTGTGTGTGTGTGTGTGTGTCGCTGTGTGCCATGATGAACATGTGGAGGTCAGAGGACAACTTTGTGGTGTGGGGTCTGTCTTTCCACCTTTACATGTATTCTAGGGATTGAACTCAACTCAGGTCACCAGCGTTTGCTGGAACCCGCTGAGCCATCTGGCTGCA
>NW_008339058.1:0-650 GCF_000622305.1 Nannospalax galili
TTATGTCTTACAGGGCTTATACTGAGTTAAATATTGTATAACTGTATTAACACAACTATGAGCCTAGAAACTTGCACCCACTTGTGAAAGAGATGTACTCTTGCTCTGGAGTGTGTTACTGAATATGTTAAAGCTGTAGTGAAATGCTTCTTCTAATCATGTCTTATTAAAAATTTTAAAATAATGATTAAAAAATTAGTAGATGTGAAAAACATTACCATTGAAGTCTACCTGATGACTTTATATCCACACTCAGATGCCAAGGGGCTCAGAAAGTAACTGACTGTAACTAGTAATAATCAGATATATAGAGATTAGAAATGCATGTGCAAACATCTTCATGTCAATTGCATTAAAAATGAATTTTTCTGTATGAAACTGTATTTTAATAATGAAATGGAGATCTTTCTAAAGGTTAAAACATCATTTAATTTATGTCTTATAGGGTTTATACTGAGTACAATATTGTATAACTGTAATAAGATTGTATAAGCGTAATAATTCATCTGTCAACTGTAAAATTTGCAGCCAATTTTGAAAAAAATGTATCTTAGCTCAGAAAATTGTTATTGAATATGTCAATGCTGTTGTAATGAAATGCTTCTTCTAAGTATGTGGTTATTAAATAAATAATTAACTGTTAACTGGAA
>NW_008339058.1:1647-4852 GCF_000622305.1 Nannospalax galili
GGTTTTACTCTAATATCATCCTGCTTGTATATTTTTTATTTTGTTGTCTGGGGTTTTGGTGTGATATCTAAGAAATTATTGCCAAGACTAATGCTAAGACACACTAGAGTTTTAGAGTTCCAAGTCATACATTTAAGCATTTAATACACTTTCATTTGATTTTTGTTCATGATGTAAGATGAGCCCAGTTTCATTCTTTGAGTGTAGCTACCCAGTTTTGCCAAAATCATTCCTTGGAGACAATCCTTTTTCCCTGTTGTCTTAATTAGTATGCCTTTTCCTTGGTCATATAATCATTGATTTATTGCTAGGCTCTCTATTCTTTTCCATAGTTTTGATCGCTATAACTTTGCAATATGTTTGAAGTCAGAGACCGAGATTTATTCTTCATTCTTAGGATTTGGGAGGGGGAAAGGAGGGCTATTTGAAGTCTTTGTCATGCCAGAGTAATTTAGGGGATTGTTTTTCCTATTTCTGAAAAGAAATGTCAATAAAATTGTGGTAAGGTGAATTCAATCTGCAGTTCTGAATTACCTGAATCTGTAGGTGCCTTTGGCATCTTAAACAACTTTACTCTTTGATCCATGGTGCAGTGTCTTCACATTTATTTGTGAGCCCTTTAATTTCTTTCAAATGTGTCGTTTTCTTCCACACACAAGTCTGATGTTATGTTAGCTAACTTCATTCCTAAGTGTTTTATTCTTTTTGATGTTTCAAAAGTTCTGCTCTTTGAGAATGCAATTGCTTTCTAAATTTCCTTTTTTAGATCACTTGTTCATGTATAAAAACATAATTGACAGTTATATCCTGCAAGGTTGCTGAATTTATTTGTTCAAATATTTCCCCTTGGAGTTTAGAGGGTTTCCTACATGTAAAAACCATGTGGTTGTGAAGAGATAATTTTAGTGCTTTCTTTCCAAGTTGAAATTTTTATTAGTTCTGTTTTTCTATTACTCTGGCTAGGAATTTTTTAAATATTTTTCTAGCTGTTTATATGACTTCAAAACTAGTTCAGCATTCTAATCATATAAAAAATGATAGGACATTGCAAATTGTATTTAAATACAGGGGTTCTTTTTTTCTTTAAACAAATTATATTTATTTATTATTCTTTGGCAAGCAATCTCATACATGTAATGTTTTTTTTTTCCTGAAACTTAAAGCATGTATTTATTTTTACAGTTTGGTTAACATTTTAATTTTTGGTCAAATCTACTTTTTATATATATTTTTATTGAATTTTTTGTGTATTTCATACAGAACATCTCAAACAATCTTAATCAGCTTTATACCCCTGTCCCCACTGGCATCCTCCCATACCCATCCCCCACTGGAGTCCACATACTCTGTCATCCCTGTTAAGGCTCACTGGGTTGTCAGTGTTCCCAGCTGTTTCCCAGTGCAAGTGTGCCCACTTAATCTAGTCAGCCTATCTAGAGTCTCTTGTTTTAGGAAGATCAGCTCTTCAGCAATCAGTTGCCAACATTCCTTCAAAATAGAATGAGGCCTGCTGTTCATTTTCCCAGTTCTATGCTGGGTCATTGTCTTCCTGAGTTTGCATGGGACTTGTATATGCTGACACCATTGCCACAGAGTCATATGAGCAGATTCTCAGGAGCTTGTAGGGCTCTGCCAGGGTTTTTGAATTTGATTTGGGGAAGAATTCTGAATAGCACAAGAATCTAGACACTGGTGTTTTAGGAAGTCGGTGTCTTTTTTCTTCTAACCTGACTTGTCTTCTACCCCTTGCCATGCTTCTTGGAAAATCCTGCAAAATGGGCAGGGACCTCTGGGTTTGCCTTCTTATGTTCTTTGTATGTCGGCACAAAGGAGGCAGAAGTGGGTATCTCGCCATGTGCTTTCTTGAGGTCACCTTTAGTCATCCTGACTGAACCCTTCTCCCTGGCCCACCCAGCAAAAGTAAAGTGAAAGGACAGAAGGTTGTAGGAGGAGATGCAGAGGGTGGGCACACCTGGGAAGCAATATCCACGTTGTGCAGGCATTGTAGCCGCAGCTCTGGTTAAGACTTCTAAAACTATGCTGGATAAAAGTACCAATAGTGGGCTTCTCTGAAGTGTTTTCGATCTTAAAGGAAAAGCCTTCAGCTTCTAGCTCTGACTGTGCTGCTGCTACCTGTGGTATTTTCATATGCAATGTTTATTATATTGAAGTAATTTTTTGTGATTTCTACCTTGTTATGAGGCTACTTTTGCTGGTAGAGGCTATTTTTAGTTTTTGCAGTGCTGGGGATTGAGCACGTTAGGCAATTGCTCTACCATGGAACTGCAACTGCAGCTATGGGGAGAATTTTTCTCATGAAAGGACTGATGATTTTGTCAAGCGCTTTTTCTACATCATTTGAGATGGTGATGTGAGTTTTATCCCTCACTCTGTTTCTTGGTGGAACACACAGTTTCATATGTTGAATCATCCTTGTGTCTCAGGGGTAGTGCCCAGATGGTCATGTGAGCCTTTGAATGTGCTGTTGAATTTGGTTTGCTGGTATTTTGCTGAGGCTTTTTGCATTTATGTTCATTAGGATATTGGCCTGTAATTTCTTTTTTAGTAGTGTTTTAGGGTAACGCTGGCCTCATGAACTCACTTTAGAAGTATTGCTTCCTCATAAATTTCTTTGGAAGAATTTCAGAAGCACTGATGTTATCTCACCTTTAAATGTCTGCAGAAGGTCTCCAGGGAAGCCATCTGGTCCTGTACTTCTTCTGAGAAGTTTTTCATTATTAATTCAATTTCTTCTGCAGTTATAGGTCTTTTAAGACATTCTACTTCTTCATTATTTTGTCTTATAGGTTGAATATTTCCAGAAATGTATTCATTTAGTCTAAATTGTGCAATTGCTTTGATGTACAGTTAGTTGTTCAGTGTTCCCTATAGTCTTTTTAAAAAAAATCTTTTTGAGACAGGGTCTTCCTGTAGCCCCAGCTGGCCAGGAACTCGCTATGTAGACCAGGCTGACCTAGAACTCACAGAGATCTGCCTGCCTCTGCCTCCCAAGTGCTGGGCCTATAGGTATGCGCCACCACACCTGGCTAGTCTTTTTATTCTATAACATCAGTTGTGATATCTTCTCTCTCATTTATGACTTTACAGATTGGAGTCTTCTCTCTTATTTTCTTAGTCTTTCCAAAGATTTGTCAACCTTTTAAATATATTTTATTTATTATTTTTATTTTATGTGTATGAGTGT
>NW_008339059.1:0-678 GCF_000622305.1 Nannospalax galili
ACCATGCTCAATATGCAAACATGGTGCTCAATGTGTCCTCAGAATCCCTTAGTGTGAGATCACAATGCTACAATGTGACATCACAATGCTCCAACGTAACATCAAAATGCTCAAATATGCCAGCACCATGGCCCCATGTGCCATTATATTGCTCTCCTGTGCCATCACAATGTTACAATATGACTTCTCAATGTTCCATTGTGCTATCACAATTCTCATTGTGCCATCACAATGCACCCTTGTGACATTACAATGATTCATTGTGTTGTCACCATGCTCAATATGCAAACACGGTGCTCAATGTCCCCTCAGAAGCCAGCAATGTCACAACATAAAGCTCCAATACGTAATCACAATGCTCTGATATGTCATTACAATGCTCCAATGTCACATCACAATGCTCCAGTGGGTGCCAACACTATGGCCCTATGAGCCATTATAATGCTGCAATGCGCCATCACAATGTTACAGTATGACTGCACAATGTTACAATATGACATCACAATATTCCATTGTGACATCACAATTCTCCAATGTGACATCACAATGCTCCAATGTTCCATCACAATGTTACAATATGACTTCACCAGTTTCCATTGTGACATCACAACGCTCCAATGTGCCAAGACTATCACCCCATGTACCATTATATAGCTCCAATGTGCCTCACAATGTTAT
>NW_008339060.1:0-451 GCF_000622305.1 Nannospalax galili
ATCCCTAAACAAATGTAATTTCTTACTATGTGCTAAATATGGATCGTCATATTTACAGGCAAGTATTCCAGTCACCACTTATCAAAGAAGCTTCCTTTGAACAGATGGAAGCTGTTACAGAGTTCTACAATGGGTCACAGAGAATAAGTGTGTCTGTGATGCCCAATCCTAAGTGACACATCTACAATGGAACCTCTACATCTAAGGCTCACGGACCAAACTAAAACAGGGGTAAAGAGAATACTAATGCATCTCTCACCTGTTGTCAACAAAGCTCCTTCATGCCACAGAGGGCAATGAACAAAAGGCCACAAATGGTCAATGTGTAGAGAATAGAGAGGGCCCTGCAGCGTGTGGCCATTAGACAGTACTCCTATATTAAACTCCACTCTCAGAGACCATTGTAGAAGATGGGGAGAAAAATTTGTAAGAACCAGGGGCATGACCATAT
>NW_008339061.1:0-851 GCF_000622305.1 Nannospalax galili
CTCTCTGGGGCCCAACAAAACTAGCCATAATCCACTGCCCGGGTCACCAAAGAGGAAACAGCCCCATCCAGAGGGGAAACAACTTGGCTGACAAGATAGCTAAAGAAATAGCCTTGATCTCCTCAATTCTACCCACTCTGGTTGACCCCGGAGCAAGGGAATTGCCTAAAACCCCCATTATAGCCCCGAGGACCTAGCCTAGATACACACTCTCCCTATGACTCAGTGCCTGGAGTGCTGGTGGAGGACAGTGGATGAAAAAGTTATCTTACCTCAAAGTTTGGGCGTAAAGCTGCTAAAAAAAATACATCAAGCATCACACATGGGCACCCGGAGGATGCAAGACTTACTAAGAAGGGCCAAAGTTAAAATTCAGGAAGGAAACCAGGCTATTGAAAAAATCGTCAGGCATTATCATGCCTGCCAGTTAACCAACTCAGCTCTGTCCCATGCTAACCCTGGATCCAGAAGCAGAGGGACACACAGGTACGTATTGGGAAATTGATTTCACTGAAATCAAACGAGGAAAATTTGGATATAAATATTTACTAGTGTTCATAAACACCTTCTCTGGATGGACTGAAGTCTACCTGACCAAACATGAAACTGCACACCCAACAGTAGCCAAGAAGCTAATAGAAGAGATCCTGCCCAGGTATGGTTTCCCAACTACAATCGGATCAGATAATGGGCCAGCCTTTGTCTCTCAGGTAAGCCAGGGAATAGTCACTGCACTGGGGACCAATTGGAAACTACATTGTGCTTATATACCCCAGAGTTCAGGACAGGTAGAAAGAATGAATAGAACTCTAAAAGAGACCTTAACCAAATTAGCTTTAGAGACTGGCACA
>NW_008339061.1:884-3811 GCF_000622305.1 Nannospalax galili
AAAAACACTCCATACCAGATGGGTTTGACCCCCTTTGAAATCATGTATGGAAACCCACCTCCTATGATACCTAGCCTCCAAGCTGACCTAGTATCGACCTTGGGAGGCCAGGACCTACTGGACTCACTCCAGTGGATGCAGCTAACCCACCAACGTGTCTGGCCGCAACTCAGAGCCATATATGAAGCTGCTGTCCCCCCGCAACCCCACAGGTTTAAACCAGGTGACTGGGTCTTCATCCGCAGACACCAACAGAAAAATCTCGAGCCAAGATGGAAGGGCCCCTTGGTGATCCTCTTGACGACTCCCACCGCACTCAAAGTGGATGGCATCACAGCTTGGGTGCACTACTCCCACGCAAAACCTGCCGACCCATTTGCAGTCCCAGAGGATTACAAGGGAGACACCTGGAAGGCATCCCCACACCCTTCGAATCCATTCAAGCTCCACATCCAATGAGGCCCTTCCTGCTAACCTGTATATTGTTGACATTGAACTGCTTATCGGCTGATGGCACCTTTCCTGCAAGTAACATAAATCCCCATATGCCCCAAAACTTAACTTGGGTAATCACCAACCCCGCCATGGGGGCGGTCATCAACTCTACCTCTAAGACAGCCTCTCCCAACACTTGGTACCCCGACCTTTGGGTTGACCTCTGTGACATCTTTGAAGGAGAATGGGAACCTCATAACCAGACCCCCTTTCTTCCCTTCGGCTGCCGAGGGGAGACCTGATCAGTATTACTGTCCACGTTGGGGATGTGAGACCACTGGCTATGCTTCTTGGTTAGGTTTTGCCCATGGAGATTACATCACTGTTATACATAACACCATGAACCCCCCCATGTGAGCTGGCTTGTGGATCTAAGCCCCGCTTCTGCAATCCCCTGCTCATTAGATTCACTGATAAAGGAAAACAGTTTACTGGTTGGGATGGTGTCAATATCTGGGGCTTACGATTATACCTCCAGAGAGCTTCAGGTGACCCTGGAATCTTATTCACCATCACGAGGCAACAAGCGCCCCTTGCCACAGCAATAGGACCTAATCCCATTCTTGTCCCAAGACTTATTATGGATGCAAAAACAAACAAACCCTTGATTTCACCTCCTCCCATTTTCAGCCCGTATCCTGCCACCGTGGGAAGATCCACTAAACAGTCTCTTACACCCTTTTCTCCAATCCACCATTACCAGCAGTCCTTAGATTTTATTGAGATCATAAATCAGGCCTATAACCTTTTCAATGCAACTAACCCTAAACTAGCTAAATCTTGCTGGCTTTGCTATACTGTGACTCCTCCTTACTTAGAGGGGATTGCCACCTCTGGCCCCTACAAAATTTCTCATAATTCTTCTAATTGTAAATGGGGTTCTATACCAAAAATTACCTTGGAATACATTTCTGGGTCGGGACTGTGCATTGGTACAGTCCCGAAGCAGTACTCCTCCCTCTGTAATCAGACCAAGATTCTTTTTGCATCCATCGATACCTTTGTTATCCCACCTCCTAACACTTGGTGGGCTTGCTCTTTGGGACTAACACCATGTGTCTCTGGGAGTGTCCTTAATACAGGAGACTTTTGTGTCCTTACCCTTCTTTTTCCTTGTCTGGTTTACCATTCAGATCAGGAGGTCCTGCTGTCAATACCCACCCTCGCTCTCTCCCTTGCTGTGTTTTAAGAGAACTCCTACAGTTGTAGCCTTAACCCTTGCAACTTTAATCAGCACTGGTGTGGCTATGGGGGTAGGCACAGGAACTACTGCATTGATGCAGGGGCGAGATCAATATAACGCTTTACGCACTAGTTTAGACCTTGACCTTCAGAGAATAGAAGAGTCCATAACTAAGCTTCAAGACTCTGTTGGCTCTCTAGCAGAAATAGCTTTACAAAATCGCAGAGGGTTGGACCTCCTGTTCCTGCGCAAGGGGGGTTATGTGTTGCCCTAAAAGAAGAATGCTGTTTTTATAGAGACCACTCAGGGCTGATAAAAGATAACATGGCCAAAATAAGAGAAGGGTTGGAGCAAAGAAAATTAGAATGGGAGGCCAGACAGGGATGGTTTGAATCTTGGTTCAACCAATCTCCTTGGTTAACGACCCTCTTCTCAACTGTCTTAGGCCCCCTTATAATTCTGCTTTTAATACTTACCTTCAGGCCATGCATCCTCAATAAATTAGTACAGTTCATGAAAGATAGGTTGGGCACCATCCAACTTATGGTTCAGAGACAACAAGTCTACATGCCTCTCAGTACAGCGCCCCCAGATACCTGTGCACTGGCCAATCAGAACGCATGATTGGGTTCCCTGGTCACAAGACAAGGGGGGAATGTAGGACCCTGAACCCCTCCTCAGAGCCCCCACTAATTGCCATCATAGCTTACTGCTTTAAACATGCCCTGACCCTCCCCCCCTTGCTGCTCACTCCTCCTCCCCTCTAAGAAACTATAAATTAGGCAAGCCCGGACACAAAGCTGCCCTATAAGGAGACTCCTGACCCCACAGGTGACAGCACATTCCACAACCCTGAGAACAGCACCCACCAATGGAAAACCTCCAGATCTGTACTCTATATGTCCAATCAGTTCAAAATTATGTTGGTGTGCGTGGGCTCCTTAAACCAACCAAAAATGTAACTTCAGAATCCCCCTCCTCCCTTTGTCTAAAACTTATAAAAGACTACACTCTCCCTTACTCCAGGCTCTCAGCACAGATCTGCTGCATTGGTGAGGTCTGAGAGCCCGAGCTTAAGCCTGAATAAACCATAAACCCTTGCTTTTGCATTTTGGTGTGTTGGGTCCTTGGTGGTCTTTTTGGGGTCCAGTGGACAAGGTATAACAAATGATTCTTTAAAAAACTATTATTACTGTGAGCCGGGTGTGGTGGCACACACCTGTAATCCCAGCACTTGGGAGGCAGAGGC
>NW_008339061.1:3960-4309 GCF_000622305.1 Nannospalax galili
TGTGTGTGTGTGTGTGTGTGTGTGTGTGTGTGTGTGTGTATGATGTGTGTTCATGGTTCATGGGCATGGGGTTCTCTCCTTCCAAGTACATGAATTCCAGGGATCAAGCTCAGGTTGTCAGGCTTCACTGCAATCACCTGTACTGACTAAGCTGTAGAACCCTGAGACCCTCTTCATTTAGCTGCTACCCCCCAATCCCTCCAGACCCCCACTAATTGCTCTTTTAGCTTCTATAAAATGCTTGGCTGCTGCTTTAGACATGCCTAGACATGCCCTGGCATGCCCTGACCCCCGCCTGCTATTCCCCACCCCCCTTCCAGGAAACTATAGATTAAGCAAGCCCGAGCAT
>NW_008339061.1:5006-5980 GCF_000622305.1 Nannospalax galili
CCGAGAGTCCAGACCATCTGAAAGCCGCGGTAGTTTAATTTGGGCCCTCTGACTGTCTGTGCCGTTCTTGTGTCTTGTGGTCTTTGTTCTAATTTCTTTGTTGATGAAACGAATGGGACTGATAAATACTATGGGCAACACCCCATCTTCCCCTCTAGATCTTACACTAGTCCACTGGGGGGACATTAAGACGATTGCCCATAACAATAGTGTAGATGTAAAGAAAAAAATGGACAACTTTATGTTCGGTTGATTGGCCCTCCTTCAATGTTGGATGGTCCCCTGAAGGGACTTTTAACCTGAGTTTGATTTCCAGGGTAGAGGACCATGTCTTCCTCCCATGGACGGGCCACCAGGACCAGATCCCATACATCATGACCTGGCAAGGCCTCATCGAACAACCCGATGGCCCCCCCAGCCTGAGTCAAGTGCTTCCTTCCCCTGATTAATCTAACTGCTCCCCCTCCACCTCTGCAGGTCCTCCCTCTCAGACCAAAGGTGGAAGAGAAACCCATTCTCCAGGGAGGCACAGAGGAGAATGACATCTTTCCCTCACCCTACTCCTCTCAGACGGGCACCCCGCCAACAGTGCCACAAGTGCAGACCCTGCCTCCTAACCCGGAGGAGCCACTATCACTTCCACAGGGACCTGCACAGGCCACATGGAGCTGGAGGGGGGCGGTCCCCCAGCCTGACACCATTGTCCTCCCCCTCCAGCCGGTGGGGCCCCCAGATGGAGAGGGCAATCAGCCCTTTCATTACTGGCCCTTTGCCACCAGTGATCTTTACAATTGGTGCTCACAGAATGCGCCTTTCTCTGAAAACCCCAGGGACTTGATTAACTTATTGGAAACTGTTCTCTTCACTCACCAGCCCACCTGGGATGATTGCCACCAGCTCCTGAGTGTCCTGTTCACTACTAAGGAGCGAAACAGGATCCTGGAGGCAGCCCGGAAATTGGTTCCGGGCCCCAC
>NW_008339061.1:10614-53740 GCF_000622305.1 Nannospalax galili
TGTGATTGGGTTCCCCAGTTACAAGACAAGGGGGGAATGTAGATCCCTGAGACTCTCTTCATTCACCCGCTACCCCCCAATCCCTCCAGACCTCCACTAATTGCTCTTTTAGCTTCTGTAAAATGCTTGGCTGCTGCTTTAGACATGCCCTGGCATGCCCTGACTCCCGCCTGCTATCCCACGCGCCCTTCCAGGAAACTATAGATTAAGCAGGCCCAGGCATGAAAACTGCCCTATAAGGTAAAAATGGAGACTTCTGGCCCCACAGGTAACAGTCAGCACATTCCACAGCCCTGAGAATAGCACCTACCAATAAGAAACTTCCAGGGCTGCATCTTATACATCCAATCGGTTTAAAATTATGTTGGCGCGTGCGGGCTCCTTGAACCAACCAAAATGTATCTTCGGTATCTCCCCCCACCTTTGTCTAAAACCTATAAAAGACTCCACTCTCCCTTACTCTGGGCTCTCAGCACGGATCCCTTGAGTTGGTGAGGGCTGAGAGCCCGAGCTTAAGCCAGAATAAACTACAAACCTTTGCTTTTGCATTTTGGTGTGTTGGGTCCTCGGTGGTCTTTTGGGGGTCCAGTGGATGGGGTACAACAAAGCCATCTCACTACCTCCCTTACTGATTTTGTATGAAACTCAAGTCAGCAACTCAAACAGAAAAGCAAACATTCTAACACAATACAATCCAAAGATACACTAATTTGCAGTAAAAATACTGCAATTCATAGCATGCTAGAATCTGAGCAGAGGTGTTTCAGGCACTGTTGTGGATGCTGCATGGTGTGAAGGCATGAGCAGACAGTTCACAGCCAAGGCTGCAGTGGACACGTGATGCGTCCCAAGCAAGTGCTGCCAGAAACGGATTCACTACACATTTCATTTTAAATTCCTTATTCAGTTGTTACACACCCAGAAACCTTTTGCTGTTGCCAGTCTTTGTGATCCTTATATTGGATTTGTGATCTCATTTGGAAGCTGTGGTCTAGGTAGGGTTCATTGATGCTTCTGAGAACAAAAATTTTGAAACAAGCTATTTCATAGAGCCCTGGCTGAGGCTGGGCCTTCAGGAGCCAGGGCCTCCAGCTACAGCCTCTGTGAGGGTTCACCACAGCTGGGCTGGGCTGCCATGAAGGACTTCAGACTGACTGACTGTTCAAGGCAGCCTGGGTAGCAAGGGAGAGGCCTGCAGCTAAGGAGGGAGTCAAACTGCTTATTTACAAATGAATGTCAGGAGTGCTTACAAATGCAGGCTTAAAGAACTAATTATTAATACTAATAGTGTTTGTTATTTTTCTTTGTGTGATGTTTTGTTTTGTTTTTAAGACAGGACCTCATATTATAGCCCAGGCTGGCCTTGTACTCACTATGTAGCCAACTCTCGCTTTGAGCTCCTGACTCACCTCTCCTTCCTGAGTGTGCCACCATGCCCAGATAGAGTTTTTTTTTTTTTTTTAATATTTTCTTTATTTTTATTTTTATGTGTATGAGTATCGCCTGCATGTGTGTGAGTGCACCCGTGTCATGCAATTCCGTGGAGGTCAGAAGAGGGTTTCAGATTCCCCTGGAACTGGAGTTAAGGACAGTCGTAGCCACCATGTGGGTCCTGGGAATCAAGCCCGGGTCCTCTGTAAGAGCAGTCAGTGCTCTTAACCGCTGAGCCATCTCTCCAGCGCCCCCCCCTCAACTTTTTATAATCCTAAAACAAAAGATAGAGGATGTCACTGCTGGAGACAGTGACCTGCATGAGAAGTTGGGAGCCCTGGTCACCAGGAAATGGGAACCACAGTCCCATAATTACAAGAAGCTGAATCTGGCCTGTGATATGGTTGGTCTTGGAGTGTTGGGGAACCCTGCTGTTAGTTTTTCCATTGGAGAGGACCCTGAGCGCCAGCTGCCAGCACACAGGTCCACACTGAGATTTGAGCCTTGTGAATAACTGAGCAAAGAACCCGCAGTGCCACCCCTGACTCCTGTGAGATAACTGGTATGGTCTTCGGCTGCTTAGTGACCGCTTGTGGGAGTGAATACAACCAGATTTTTGGATACATTCTCTGACTTTCAAAAGAAGATAGAAGGCAGAGCAAGCTGGCAGAGGAAAGAGGGCTGAGTGAATTTGGAACAGATTAGAATAATCTCTGGTTTAACAGGTTGTTGTGAAGACCAAATGCATATACAAGTGCTTGATAATTGCAGCTGGGTCTGGAGGGAGACCAAGTTTAGAGAGGCAGATAGGGAGAGGTTGGGAGCTTCCACAGAAGGGCCTCTGCTTCCAGATGCTGAGCCTCCCCAGGAGTGGGATCTGGGACCTCACTGCTCAGACTCTGCTGGCCCAAGGCCTACTCCACCAGAGCAGCTGCTTCTGACCTAGTGCCCCACTGCCTTGCTCGCAAGCCCCCCCTCTCCTTTTCTTGTACTGCCACCTTGTGGAGATGTCTGGAAGTACCACTGGTTGTCCCTAGCGTTCTTCTGTATACAGAGATGCCCCCCCCCCCCCGTGGTTTTTGCTTTCTGGATGGCATTAATTACCCCATTTGCACCATAGTCCAAAAATATTAAGTAAAAACTCCACAAATAGTGCATAGGTTTTCAATAACTTCTACAGTATATGGTTGTAACTTTAATATTTTGCCATTGCTGCTAATGTCTTATGCCTAGTTTATAAATTAAACCTTGGAGGCTAGAGAGATGACTCAACCATTACAAGTATGTGGTGGTGCACGCCTTTAATCCCAGCACTCAGGAGGCAGAGGCAGGAGGATCTCTGTGAGTTTAAGGCCAGCCTGATCTACATAGTGAGTTCCAGGCCAGCTGGGCCTACAAGGAGACCCTGTCTCAAAAAGACAAAAATAAAAACAAAGTACTGTATTTACAGAGGACCTGTGGTCAGTTTCCAGTACCCATGTTGGGGGGCTGCCAATGACCTGTATCTCCAGTTCCAAAGGAATCTGATGCCCTCTTCTCGACTCTGTGGGCACTGCACTTATGTTCACATGTGCATACATATAATTAAAAATCTTTTGGGGGCTGGAGAGATGGATCGGCAGTTAAAAGTACTGGCTGCTCTTGCAGAGGACCTAGGTTTAATTCCCAGCACCCATATGACAGCAACAACTGTCCATAACTATAACTCCAGTTCCAGGGACTCTGACACCCTCTTCTGACCTCTGTGAGTGTTGCATGACACAGGTGCACTTAGATACATGCAGGCAATACACTCATACACATAAAATAGAAATAATAAAAGATTTGTAAAAATGAAAAATAAAAACATTTCAGGCTCTATAGGTTAAGCAAAAACAAGCATGCACATAGTGCACTTACATACATGCAGGCAAAACACTTGTACACATAAAATTAAAGAAGCAAAATCAAGCATATTATGTAGGTAAGTGCACAATACACCAACTGATAAAATTTGAGGGGCTGGAGAGATGGCTTAGTGGTTAAGAGCACCGACTGCTCTTGCAGAGGACCAGTTCGATTCCTAGCACCCACATGGAGGCTAACAACCATCTAAAAGCCCAGTTCCAGGAGATCCGATGCCTCCTTCTGACCTCCCCTGGCATTGCATGACATGGGTGCACTTATATACATGCAAGCAATACACTCATACACATAAAAAAATAATAAAATATTTTAAAAAATTGAGCCAGGCGTGGTGGTGCACACTTGTAGTCCCAGCACTTGGGAGGCAGAGGCAGGCGGATCTCTGTGAGTTCAAGGCCAGCCTGGTCTACATAGTGAATTCCAGGACAGCTGGGGCTACAGGAAACCCTGCTTCAAAAAGACAAAAAAAAAAAAAATTAAAAATTGAGATTTCTGTTGACAGAATTTAAAACTTTATTTATAGGCACCAGAACTTGAATTCCATATAATTTTTATTGTCATGAAATATTATTTTCAGGATAGAAATGTGATAGAAAGATTGTTTAACACATGTGAGGCCCTGCATTCAGTACCCAACACTGCAGTATACATATATTACTTTTATTTTTTAGTCTTTAAAATATTGCATTGGCAGGAATAGAGGCACATGTACAATCTTAGTACTTAAGAGGTTGGAAGTTGACTAAAGTTCAGCCTGAGCTACTTAGGGAGACCTGGTCTCAAAACAAACAACCAAAACCAAAACCTAGGGCTGGTTTGTGGTGGTGCACACACCTTTAATCCCAGCATGGGGTCGGGGGCAGAGGCAGGTGGATATCTGTGACTTCCCAGGCCATCTTGGTCTGAGAGAGTTCCACACTACCCAGGGATACCTAGAAAGACTGTCTCAAATGAAAACCAAAAACAAACCCAAAGTAATTTAAAAAAAAAAAAAAAAAGAAGAGAAAACTGGGCTAGGGATGTAGCTCAGTGTCATTTGGTAGACTGCTTGCCTAGCATGCAGGAAGCCGTGAGTTCAGTTTCCAGAAAAAAAAAAAGCATGGTGATCCACACCTGTAAATTCCAGAACTCAGGAGGTGAAGGCAGGAGGATCAGTAGTTCAAAGTCATCCTTGGCTACATAGGGAGTTGGAGGTCAGCCTGGGCTACAAGAGACTTAGTACCATCCTTCCCCCAGGAAAAAAGGAAAGAGAAAGAGAAAGTAGCTTTCAAGGCAAAGCTTGGAGTCAGGAGAGGGTGACCTTCCAGAGGATTCCCGTCTTGGCCCCAGGCTAGGTGACTGCACGTGTGTGTTAATCTGGCATCCCGGGAGCAGAAGCAGTTTGACCAGTTCTCTAGTAGGGTGTGGAAGCACAGTGAAAGGAGCAGCGGAGGGTCTGCACAGTCCAAGAAGCAGGATACAGCTCTGGCTGCTTCCTAGTGCTGACTGACACTGTCTCTGTCCTCCCCTCCATCCCCTTCTCTCTCCTCCCTACACCTCCAGCCTCCCTTCCATCTCCCCTCTCCCCTCCACCTCCCCCCTCATCTTGCTGGACTTAGTCCTTGAGGCTCCCTGGCTTGGTGGAGCCAATTGAGCATTGCCCTCTCCTCTGTTGTACAGGGAGAAGGGAGTGGCCCAGGAAATGGAGTGTCTTATCCCTGCCCCTTCGGGCTTCTGGGCCTTCTTAGAGGGAAAGCAGGACTTGTACATCCCTCTTGGTGTGGTCTCTGTGGCTTTTCATAGTTCCCCTGGGAGGGTGAGAATTGCAGAGGCCTGCTGGACACCCCCTTGGGTCTGATCACAGCAAAAGGCCTTTGCCTTGGAGCAGCTGGGACAGTGGTCAGGGAAGTTCTGACTGCTAGTTGGCCTCCCCTTTGCTGGGCTTTGTTGAAGAGCAGGTTGGAGCTGCTTTTGTTTTTAAATTTCTCTAATTTTTTTAAATTTAAAGTTTTTATTTACCTTGTTTTTGTATGAGTTTTCTGCATATGTGTGTGTGTGTGTGTGTGTGTGTGTGTGTGTGTGTGTGGTGTGTACCACATGCAATGCCCATGGAGGCCAGAAGAGGAAGTTAAATCTCCTGGAACTGGAGTTATAGATGGTTGTTGGCAGCCATGTGGGTCCTGGGAACTGAATTTGGGTCAGTGCTCTTAAACACCAAGCCATCTCTCCAGCTCTGGGATTGGTTTTTGAAATGGTCTCTCTCTCTCACTAAAGCTTTATTTCATGCATGGTGTGGTGGTGCACACCTTTAATCCCAGCATTCAGGAGGCAGAGGCAGGGAGATCTCTGTAAGTTTGAAACCAGCCTGGTCTACATAGTGAGTTCCAGGTTCCAGGCAAGCTAGGGTCTAGGGACCTGTCTCAGTAAGACCAAAAAAAAAAAAAAAAGATTTATGTCATGGGGCTGGAAAGATGGCTCAGAGGTTAAGAATGCTTGGTCCTTATCCAAAGGATCCAAGTTCAGTTCCCAGCATTCATGCTGGGTGATAGGTAAAAAGTTGGTGGAGAACGAGCGAACGGATGATGAGGCACTGAGGCACAGATAAAACTCCATCAAAATAGGGTTTATTGGCAAAGGAACACATGGGACAGATTCCCTTCCGGGCAGGGAAAATGTCTGCTCGGGTCTTTAGCTGGGGTCTTTTAAAAGGGAGGCTTCTGCCTCCTGCAGAAGGCGGGAAGATGTATTTTTTAAAGTTGGGTGGTCGGGGAGTGGGAGAGCGGGACTGTTAAAACCTGTCCTCTTTAGAGATCAAGGGGGAAGCCTGCTGTGTTGGCCAAACAGTGGAGAAAAGTCTGTTTCTCTTGACTTCACAGACCAAGGTGCTTATCAGCTAGGTTCCCTTTTCTCAGGAGCATGAGAAGTCCTTGGGATCCTGTTGGTGAGGGGGGCAGGGCTATCTGAACCTTAACACTGGGTGGCTCACAGCCACTTGTAAATCTAGTTTCAGGGGATCTGGCATCCTCTTCTGACCTTTGCAGGCACTCACACAGATGTGACATACACACAAACACACACATAAATAAAAAATAAATACCGAGGACTGGAGAGATGGCTCTGCAGTTAAGAGCACTGGCTGCTCTGGCAGAGGACCCAGATTTGGTTCCCAGCACTAACATGGCAGCCAACAACCATTTGTAACTCCAGTTCCAGGGCATCTGAGGTCTTTTGGCCTCCTCAGGCTTTGCATGACATGGGTGCACTTACATACATGCAAGCAGAACAACAGTACACTTAAAATGAAAATAAATGAAAGGTTTTTTTTCTTTTTTTTGAGATGGTCTCCTGGTAGCCCCAGCTGTCCTGCAACTTGCTATGTAGATCAGGCTGGCCTCCATCTCACAGAGATCCACCTGCCTCTACCTTCCATGTATGCGCTCCCACCATGTCTGGTTTTATTTCATTTCTTTCTCTTTTTTAATTTTTTAAAAATATTTTATCATTTTTATTTTATGTGTATGAAGGTATTGCCTATATGCATGTAAGTGCACCCATGTCATGCAACATCCATAGAGGTCAGAAAGGGCGTTGGATTCCTTAGAACTGAAGTTATGGACAGTTGTTAACCACCATGTGGGTGCTGGGATCTGAACCCTGGTCTTCTGCAAGAGCAGCTAGTGCTCTTAACCACTGAGCCATCTCTCTAGCTCCCTTATTTCATGTCTTTTTATGTTTTTATTTATTTATTTTTTGGTCTTTTTGAGACAGGGTCTCCCTGTAGCCCCAGCCGACCTGGAACTCACTATGTAGACCAGGCTGGCCTTGAGCTCACAGAGATCCACCTGCTTCTGCCTCTACCTCTGGAGTGCTGGGATTAAAGGTGTGCACCACCACATCCAGGTATTTCATGTCTTAATTATGTGTATAGTGTGTGTGTGTTTGGGGGTGTGTGTGCAAGTTAAGTGAGTGCAGGTTCTTAGGGAGGCCAGCAGAGGGCGTAAGATCCCCTGAAATTGGAGTTACTAATGGTTGTGAGCCACCCCTATGGGTGCTGGGAAAAGCAGTATGTGATCTTAACCACTGTGCCATCTTTCCAGCCCTAAGAAATGAATCTAATTTTGATTCTTCTGTAACTACTAGGAACTGGTTCCAAAGGAAACTGTACCACTGGGGTGACTAGGAGTCCTGGGGTGCTTCACTTGGGGCATATGATTGGTTCCTTCCCTCCTGTGCTCCTGACCATCTGTGCTGGGGGTCAGGATTTCTCCTTGAGGGAGGAAGTCCGTGTCGCTGCTGACAATGGCCCAGTCCCTCCGCTGGTTACTGCCCTGTGTTCCAGTCTTACTGCACACCCGTGTGTAGAGCTGGGGTCGCCTGCACACAGAGTTCTGGCAGCTCACCCTCCTTCATGTCTCTCATCAGCCTTTCCTTCCCATCCCCTCCCTGTGATATCACTCTAGCACTGTGTGCTGACTTCCTGTTTCCTGTGGGTTCTAGCTGAATTCTTTGTCACAGCCTCTGAAGTCCCTGCTAGCTGTATAGTCTCAGCACCTCTCTGCTGTGGGGATCAATTGCAGTTCTCCCACAGTCTGCCCTCTCCAGCTTGGAGCCTTGATTGCTCAGTCCCCTCTGCCTGCCCCCCTTTTTTCCCACCTTGGCCTGCTCAACCCAGCTTCTCCTACAGGAACTTGCCTGCATCAGTTTCACTGTGTGTCAAATAGACTGAGTTCCAGGGCCGGGTGGTCTCTGATGGCATGACATTAGACAGGTGCTTGGTGAGGTGCCTTGAAAGCTGACAAACTAAATGAAAAGCTTTCCTCTAATTTCTCCATTTACATCTTTTTTGTTTTTCTCTGTGTCTCTCTGTGTCTGTCTCTGTGTCTGTCTGTCTGTCTGTCTGTCTGTCTCTCTCCTCTCTCCACATGTGGAAGCCAGCGGTCAACATTAGGCATCTTCCTCCATCGCTCTCTACCCTGTGTTTAGTGGCAGGGTCTCTTTCTGAACTTGGCTAGACCTTGCCATTTCATCCAGCAAATCCTCAGAATCTGCCTGTCTCTGCCTTCCCACTCCCTAAACACTGAGTTTACAAGCACATACTGCCACACCTGGCTTTGATGTGGACACTAGATATCTGAACTTAGGTCCTCATTGCTTGCACAGCAAGCCTTACGCACTGAGCCATTCCCAAGCCTCCAATCTCCTTATTAAAAGTCTGTGTTGATGAAGACCCTCTGGGGCTCATTTTCCACTATCCTTTGTGTAATGAAAAGACATGTTATTGTTTCAATATGAAATGTCTTGTGGCATGTAGTGGCATATACCTTTAATCCTGGCACTCAGGAAGCAGAGGCAGGCAGATATCTGTGAATTTGAGGCCAGTCTGGTCTATAAAGTGAGTTACAGCTAACCGGGTCTACATAGTGAGACCCTGCCTTAAAAAAAAACAAAGAAAGACGGGTGTGGTGGCACACACCTTTAATCCCAGCACTTGGAAGGCAGAGGCAGGCGGATCTCTGTGAGTTCAAGGCCAGCCTGGTCTACATAGTGAGCTCCAGGACAGCTGGGGCTACAGGGAGACCCTGTCTCAAAAGACCAAAAAAAAAAAAAAGAAGAAGAGTGCCCTCTCCCCTCCCCTCCCCTTCTCCCTCTCCCCCTCCCCCTCCTTCCTTTTCATCCTCCTTCTGCTCTTTCCAGTCTGTCTCTTTTGAGACAGGTTGATGTAGCTCAGTCTGGCTTCAAATTTGCGACGCAGCAGAGGATGATTTTTTTTTTTTTAATCTCTTTGAGACAGGGTCTCCCTATAGCCCCAGCTGGCCTGGAACTCACTATGTAGAACAGGCTAGCCTTGAACTCACAGATTTGTTTGCCTCTGCCTCCTGAGTGCTGGGATTAAAGGTGTGGGCCAGATGCCTGTCTAGCAAAGGGTGATCCTAATACATCTGCCTCCATCTCTAGAGTGCTGGGATAAAAGAAGTGCTTACTACACCTGGTTTACAAGGTGCTGAGGATTGAAACTGGGGTTCGTGGATGCTAGACAAGCACCCTCCCAATTGAGCTACATCCGTTGCCCAGTGTCTTCAACATACCTCTTTAAGGGCCACAATCTAACCCTCAATAGACATAGAGTATAGAGTAGGCAGGTGAAATATCAGGTCACTCCATGCTACAGAGAGGACAGTAAATGGAAAGGGCCAGAAGCAGGCTAGCACTGGTGAATTATGGGAAATAAATGAAGCAAAGCCTCATTGGAGAGTAATAAGATGTGGCTGGGTGGGCACACAAGCTGTGTAGAGCTGTCAGGTTATGTGAGGTTGCAGTCTGAGTAAAGAGGTCGCACCTGTGCTGGGCACAGTACAGGCTCACTCCTGCTCATCTAGTGCATGCCCAGTCTGACCGCTGTGGAAGACAGCTCACTCACAGAACACACAGCAAGCCATGCTGGCAAGTAGGGTCGCCGATTTTTGGATTCAGGTCTTCGTCTCTCCCTTGTATTCACCTTAAGTCGGGGTGAGGACTTCCTTCTCAGAGTACCGGGAAGCCAGCCAGTGTTTTCATGAAGAGTGGGGACAAGAAGCAACTTGCATTTCACAAAGATTCTTCTGCCTGGAGCCAGGGGGCCTGAGGCTGGGGCATCTGGTGCAGTTGTGGACTTTGCTGCAGGGCCAGGTCAGGGAGCACAGGCAGGATATTTAATGTCGTACAGCATCCACGTTGTAGATTCAGCAAAAGAAACAGCAAACAAAACTCAAATACACACAGAAAACTCCATGCCATTCCTGGGCTAGGGATGGAGCTCAGCTGGTTGAGTGCTTTCCCAGTATGCAGCAAGCCCTGGGTTCCATCTCCAGCACTGCATGAAACTGGCACGGTGATCCTGTAATCCCAGCACTTGGGAAGTGGAAGCAGGAAGAAGATCAGAAGTTCAAGCCTGGGCAACATATGACTATGTCTCAAAAATAAAATAAATACAACACAAACACACAAAATAATTTTGTATATATCTTTTTTTAAAAAATATGTTTTTCTTGTAAGCCATTGATTGCTGCATTTGAGTCCAGAATAACTTAATCCAAAACTATGTGGTGGCACAGGCCTGTGGTCCCAGAACTCCAGAAGCACAAGGATTCAAAGTTCAAAGTCATCTTTAGCTACACATCAAATTTAAACCCAGCTTAGGTTGCATGAAACCCTGTTTTGTAAAAAAGACCAGGTGTGGTGGCAGAGGCAGGCTGATCACTGTGAGTTTGAGGCCAGCCTGGGTGGCAGAGGCAGGCTGATTGCTGTGAGTTCAAGGCCAGCCTGGTCTACATAGGCTGTTCCAGGCCAGTTGGTGCTACAGGGAGACCCTGTCTCAAAAAACAAAACAAGGCAAAACAACAAAACCCAACCAAGCAACCAAAAAACAAACAAAAACTAAAAACCAAAAAGGGTGGGCGGAGGAATAATTTAACCTGAGATCCAATTTAGATCAAAGTTCATGGGGCTGGAGAGATGACTCAGCAGTTAAGAGCATCTACTGTTCTTGCAGAGGACTTGGGTTCAGTTCCCAGCACCTATAGCTCCAGTTCCAGGACATACAACACACTCTTCTGACCTCTGTGGGCATTGCATGACATAGGTGCACTTACATACATGCAGGCAATACACTCACACACAGAAAATAAGAATGATAAAATATAAAGAGAAAACTCTGAATTTCAGAGACCTAGTCTGGCTTCAGTTTTAGTTGTGTTGTGCCTCTGTTGTGGTATATAAAATATGGGTGGCTGCAAGAAGTTATGTTGAAGCTCCAGTAAAGCAACATTAGTGGAGCATTTTATAGACTGTGAAACGTCCCGAGGATTTCCTTAGAATTCATGTCATTACAGGTGTTTCTGAGCTGTGTTCTATGAATCCATGTGGTAAGTTAAATGAATGTGAGGCTCTTTGTGTGTGTGTGCACCCTCATGAGAGAAAGAGTCTGCCTGCCTGGCTCGTGAATGTGTATGGAGGCCAGAGGTAGACACAGTCTCCACCTTATCTTTTGTTTGTTTGTTTGGTTTTGGTGGTGCTGGAAATCTAACACAGGGCCTCAAGCTTGGACTACAAACACTCTACCACTTAAGTTATACACATAGCCCTTTTCTTCTTCTTCTTCATCATCATCATCATCATCATCATCATCATTATTGGGTTTTTTGAGTCTTCCTGTAGCCCCAGCTGGCCTGGTACTTGCTATACAGACCAGAAATCCACCAGTCTCTGCCTCCTGGGTGCCAGGATTCAGACCATGTGCCACCACTCTCAGCTCCACTTTATCTTTTGAGACTAGGTCGGTCATTGAACCTGGTGTTCACTGATTCAGCAGTGGCTATACTGGCTGGCCAAGGAACTCTGGAGATCTGCCTGTCTCTATTCTGTCTGCTGTGAGATTAAACACAAGCATGGCCATGTCCAACTTTTTTTTAAGTGGCAAAGAAACTTTATCCAGAAACAATACAATAGTATAGATCAGATCCATTGCCAAAGTGAGCCGAGGGCCACCTGAATGAGAGTGTACACAGGGCCCACACCCAGCTTTTTACAGGGTCCTAGGGATGTGAACTCAGGTTTTCATGCTTGCTCAGAGGCACTTTTCTGACTGAGCCCTCTGCCCCCACTACCCTTCAAGGATTTGACTTTGAGCCTTGTTTCCTGACTTATCATTGTTTGCCGGTGGCTTTGCTCACTGTCTCTTGGGGCCATAACCCTGGTCCTCATTTCTGTCTTGAATCATTGTGGGAGTTGGGGGTGGGGGGCAGAGGCAGGCAGATCTCTGTGAGTTTGAGGCCAGCTTGGCCTATATAGCCAGTTCTAGGTCAGCCAGTGCTACATGTCTACATGTTGAGACCCTGTCTCAAAATAAAAACAAACAAAAAACCAAACCAAAGCAAACCAAAAATAATGTGGGAAAAAAATAGCATAGAGAAGTTGGGCAGAGGGCTCAGTGGGTAAAGCACAAGCCTGAGGACCTGCCTGCATTGAAATACGAAGAGCCCACAGCTAACACAGTAGCTCACACCTGTAATCTCAGCACACATGTACTGAGGTGAGGGGAGACCAGAGAGTCCTCAGAGGCTCTGGCCAGCTAGCCTGGCTTAATAGAGCAGTGAAGGAGACTCTCTTGGGAACAGAGAGATGGCTCAGTGGTTGAGCAAATACTGTTCTTGCTGAGAACCCAGGTTCAGTTCCTAGGACCCACATCAGGCAGCTCACAGATACCCATTACTCCACCTCCAAGGGATCCAATGCCTCTGGCCTTCACTGGCACCTGCATATATATATGCACATACCCACACGCAGACATAAGTGCATAATTAAAATGAAATTTTTTTAAATTAAAATTCTCTTTTGAGGTGTTGGAGAGATGGCTCAGCAGTTAAGCGCGCTGACTGCTCTTGCAGAGGAACCGGGTTTGATTCCCAGCATCCACATGGTGGCTACAAACCCTCCTTAACTACAGTTCCAGGGGAATCCAACGCCCTCTTCTGACCTCTGTGGCATTGCACGACACGGGTGCACTCACATACATGCACGCAATACACTCATACACATAAAGTAAAAATAATAAATATTATAAAGTAAAAATAATAAATATTCGAGGCCAGCCTGGTTTACATAGCGAGTTCCAGGTCAGCTGGGGCTACAGGGAGACCCTGTCTCAAAAAGACCAAAAAAAATAAATAAATAAATAAATAAAATAAAATAGAAAAAAAAATTTTTTTTTGAGGCAGGGTTTCACTATGAAGTCCTACCTGGCTGGGAACTCATTATATAGACCAGCTGGTGGCCTGGAACTCAGACCTGCTGCTGTCTCCCAAGTGCTGGGATCAAAGGTGTGGGCTACTGCCTCACAGGATTATTTTTTTGATGTTTTGGTCTTGTTATCTAGCACTTGTATTCTAAGATAGCAAGGCCAATGAGATAGGACTTCCTACATATTCAGACCTATACATCCCTTCTGGAAAGCAATTTGGTAAAACTATCACATTGACTCAGTCATACCACATCTGGGAAAGTCTATTTAAAAAAATTTTATTTTTAGCCAGGCATGGTGGCACACGCCTTTAATCCCAGCACTGGGGAGGCAGAGGCAGGTGGATCTCTGTGAGTTCAAGGCCAGCCTGGTCTACATAGTGAGTTCCAGGACAGCTGGGGCTACAGGGAGACTCTGTCTTAAAAAGACCAAAAAAAATTTTTTTTATTTTTATTTATGTGTATGTGTGGGGGTTGGGTATGTCCACAGGAGTGCAGTGCCTATGGAGGGCAGTAGATTTTCTGGAGCTGGAGTTACAGTTATGAGCCACCCAGTGTGGGTGCTAGGAACTGATCTCAGGCTCTCAGAAAGAGCAGGAAATGCTTTTAACTACTGAGCCATTTCTCTCTCTCTCTTTTTTTTTTTTTAATCTTTTTTTGAGATAGGGTCTCCCTGTAGCTTCATCTGGCTGGCCTCAAACTCATTTCTCCTTTTTTAACTAAAAAAAAAAAGCCAAGTGTGGTGGTGTACACCTGTGTCATGCAATGCTGTGGAGGTCAGAAGGCAGCTTCGGATTCACTTGGAACTGGAGTTAAGAACAGTTCATAGCCACCATGTGGGTGCTGGGAATCAAACCCGGGTCTTCTGCAAGAGCAGTCAGTGCTTTTAACCACTGAGCCATCTCTCCGGCCCCAGAACCAGTGTTCTTAACTGCTGAGCCATCTCTACAGCCCCAATAAAATTTAAATTTTATGTGTTTTGTCTGCCTGTATAGAAGTGTGTCACAGGTGTGCAATGTCCACAGAGGCCAGACAAGGGTGTTGGATCTCCTAGAACTGGAGTTACAGTTGTTAGCTGCCATATGGGTGCTAGGCCCCAAACCTAGGTCCTCTGGAAGAGCTGTCAGTGCTCTTAACCACTAGCCATTTCTCAAAATATTTCTTATTTATTTTTGAGACAGGGTCTCCCTGTAGTCCCAGCTAGGCCTGGAATTCACTTTGTAGATCAGGCTGGCCTGGGTCTCACAGGGACCCATCTGCCTCTTCCTCCCCAGTTCTGGGATTAAAGGCTTGTGCTACCACACTTGGCAAAAATGCTAATTTTTTAAAATAAAAGTCTTTTATGTGTATGCCTGTATTGTCTGCATGTATGTAAATGCACTCATGCTATGCAATACCTGCGGAGGACAGAAGAGGCTGTAGGATCCCCTGGAACTGGAGTTAAGGACAGTTGTTAGCTGCCATGTGGGTGCTGGGGTTTGAACCCCAGTCTTCTGCAAGAACAGCCAGTGTTGTTAACCGCTTAGCCATCTCTCCAGCCCCTAAAAATACTAATTTTTAAAAAAATTTAGATTTATTTTTATTTTATATGTTTTGCCTGCAAACAGGTAAGTGCACTGGTGTTGTGCAATGCCTGCACAAGACAGAAGAGGGTGTAGGGGTGTAGGATCCCCTGGAACCAAAGTTACAGATGGTTGTGAGCTGCCATGTGGGTGCTGGGAATCTAACCCAGGTCCTCTGGAAGAGCAATCAGTGTTCTTAACTGCTGAGCCATTTCTCCAGCCACTGAAAATAATTCTTAAAAAAAAAAAAAAAAAAAAAAAAAGAAGACGGGCGTGGTGGTGTACACCTTTAGTCCCAACACTTGGGAGGTAGAGACAGGAGGATTTCTGTGAGTTCAAGGCCAGCCTGGTCTACATAGTGAGTTCCAGGTCAGCTGGGGCTACAGAGCGATCCTGTCTCAAAAATACCAAAAGAAAAGACTGCTTCTAAACAAGGTGAGGTGACTGAGTGGGTAAAGTACTTGCCACCAAAGCCTGGGGACCTCGGTTCCATCTTCACAGGAACTGACTCCAGGAAGTTGTTTTCTGACTACCACAAGCTGCACAGACCACGCTTGTGCCAAAAGGTGCAGAGTGAGGATTGACACCTGAAGCAGTTGTCTGGCCTCCACATGGAGGTCCTAGCATACCTGCACTCACCGCAATACACACACACAGACACACACACACACACACACACACACAGATCACGGATTACCCAGGCCTTTGAAGGTCTGTGGTCGAAGCTCAAGAAAAAGAGAAGTACCCTTCCTTACTTTCCCCTCCCCCCACCTCATGATTTCATAGGACTGATGTTTTTCTCAAAAACAAAAGTTTCAGACTTGATGGGTGGCAAGTCTGTAATCCAGCATTATGGAGGCTGAGGCAGGAGGACTGTGAGTTTGAGGCCAGCCTTGGATACACAAGTCCCAGGCTACCCTGGGATGCATAAGACTATTAACACAAAAGTCATCTTTTTATTTTATGTGTACCACATGCATGCATGGTGCCCTTGGAGGCCAAAACAAGTGCCATCAGGTGTCAGAGAACAGATTCCCAGGAACTGGAGTTACAGAGGTTTTGAGTGCTGGCTGCTGGGTATCTAATTGGGGTCCTTTGTAAGAGTAGAGGTGCTCTTAATCGCTGAATCATCTCTCCAGTGTGCCCCCCCCCCCAATAGTCACCTTAAATGAAGTTAAGCCAGAGATGGGTTTGCAGGCTTATAATCTCAACACTGGGGAGGTGGGGGGGGGGCACGCTGTGTGAGTGTGTGTGTCTCAGAATTTCAAAAAACCAAACCGCATAAACAAAAGAATTGAAAGGAAAATCTTAAGTATGCACAAGTATAAATGCGATGTTAAGTGGCAAGTGGTGCTAAGCAGAGTTGGGGGAACACTATGGTTCAACGTTCATGGCGCCAGATCCCAGGATCCCAAATGCCTCCAGTGTGGAGGGATTGGGCAGGAACTTGCGCATTTCAGGACACTAACGCCGATAGGGGAAGGGGGTCCCGTCCTGATCATGCCAGGCCGCGCTGCAGTCCTTGGATGACCCCAACACCCCACATCTTGGAAGCCAGGTTTCCGGCACTGTGGGGGCGACCTTGGACGACTGTGGGGGGACTTCCTCCCGCTCGTTCTCTTTTGGGAGACAGGGAGGAGCCGAGGTTGGTGGGAAGGGGTGTGCAACGACAACGGTACTGGCCGGCCGCACCGAACAAGAAAGCCGCTGAGCGGTGGAGCCTCCGAACCCTGCCGGCCGGTCACTCAGCACGCTCGATAGGCCCGCCCGCTGATGACCGGAACCGTCCGCGGTTCCCCAACTCGCGCGCGTTCCAAAACGAGGACAAAGCCCGCCCGGTTCCCGGATCTAGAGCGCGCGCGCCGCTGCCACTAATCAGAAGTCAGGACAATGGTGAGTGGCGGGCCGCGTCATCCAATGAGCGCGCTCCTTGTTGCGAGGTGGCTCCGGCTCCGGCATTATAAAGAGCGCCACGAGTTGGCATTGTCAGACGGAGGTACCGCGCGGGCCGGAGCGGAGCTTTGGGTCGGTGAGTCCCGTGCGGCGGCGGCCGAGGCGGAAACGTAGCGGGAGCGGCTCCGTCGGTGGACGGAGTACAGGCCGCGGCGGCGCGAGGTTGAGCGCGGCCGAGCCCGCGGTGCCAATCAGGCGAGGAAAGGCCTAGCGGGCCTCGCGGCGTCATCGGCGGCGAGGTGAGCGGCTGGGCCGCGGGCGGTGGGCGGGCGTTCGGGGGTGAACCGTGCGGGCCTGACGCGCTGTTATCGCTCGTAGTAGGAGCCGCGGCGGCCGGGCCTACCATGTCGGAAGCGGGTGAGGAGCAGCCCATGGAGACAACGGGCGCCACTGAGAACGGGCACGAGGCCGCCCCTGAAAGCGAGGCCCCGGCCGAGGCCAGCGCGGGGACCGCGGCGGCGCCGGCCGCTGCGGCGTCTGGGGGCGGGACCGCGGCGGCCCCGAGCGGGAACCAGAACGGCGCGGAGGGCGACCAGATCAACGCCAGCAAGAACGAGGAGGACGCGGGGTAGGTGCGGCCGCGGGCGGGGGCGCCGCCTTTGTTCCGGGGCCGCCTTTTGTTGGCGCCACGCGGCGGGGGGAGGGGCGGCCGAGCGGGCTTTGGAGCGGCCCCCGCGCGGCCCCTTGGCCGGGACTGGTAGGAGTTGGTTGAGGGGGACTCGGGATGGGCCACCCCAGAGCCGCTCCCGCGGTAGCGGGCTGAAGCCCGGCCTTGGGCCGGCGGCCCCGGAAGAGGGGAAGGCGCCGCGACCTCGGATCGGGCGGTGCGGAGGGCCGTGCGTGGGCGGAGTTGGCGCGCGGCGGGCCGGGCCGGGCCTGGCCTGCCTCGGGTCGAGGGGCGGAGTTTCGTCTGAACCCCGGGGCGGGCTAGGCCCCAGGAAAACCCGCAGTTCCTTGAGTCGGGTTCACGGTGTAGACGGGACAAGAACGAGGTCTTAGATTGGGGAGTGGAGGACGCAGCTTCTACTTGTGAGTGGTCAGGGGTCTTCTGGCCGGATTGTCCTTGATCACAGCCTGTGGCTATCCCATCTCGTTAAGCTCGTTAGGTCCGGGTTGAATTGACTGGAGAGCGGAGGCAGAATAACATGAAAGTACCCTTGTAGACTGAGAAGAGTGGCTGTGTAGACCTGGCCCGCAGGATAGTGGCTTTTTAAGCCTTCTCGTTGGAAAGCTAGCCAGACCCAGGCCTTCCTAAAAGAAATCACAGCTTGCATCCAAGACTGATGCCATGTGTCTCACCCTGCCATTTCAGAAAAATGTTCGTTGGTGGTCTGAGCTGGGATACCAGCAAGAAAGATTTAAAGGATTATTTTACTAAGTTTGGAGAGGTCGTTGACTGTACAATAAAAATGGATCCCAACACTGGAAGGTCAAGAGGGTTTGGGTTTATCCTCTTCAAAGATTCTGCCAGTGTGGAGAAGGTAAGCTGGACACTTAGAAGCCCTGTTAGGGTTTTAGCTCCTATTGCTGCAGTGGTTAGATGATTTGGGACAAGTAGAGGTTAGGAGCTTAGATTCCTGTTTCAGGGGGTATAGTGCGGATTAAGTTGCAGTGTATGTGCTGGAGTGACTGGAGGATTACTCATTTTTGGTTTTTTTTGTTTTTGAGACAAGGTCTCACTTTATAGTCCTGGCTGTTCTGGAACTCACTATGCAGACCCGGCTGGTCTTGGTCTCTAAAGATATTTCAGCCTCTGTTTCTCAGCACTAGGATTAAAGGCATGTGCCATCATGCTCACCTATTTTTGTTTTGGTCTTTTTTTGAGATGGGGTCTCCCTGTAGCCCCAGCTGGCGTGGAACTTAACTGTAGACCAGGCTGGCCTTGAACTCGGATCCACCTGCCTCTGCCTCCTGAGTACTGGGATTAAAGGCATGTGTTATTTTGCCCAGCTCCCAGCCTTTTCCTCTTAAAAAAAAAAAAAAAGTTTGAGAGCCCTGCTTATGTAGGGCAGAGGCTGAGCAGTAACCTGTGGCCCTTATTTCCTTTAGTATGTGCCTATTCATGGGTACAGTGAAGTAAGTACATTATTATGGGGATTAGAAAAAGGCCAAAATTATGAGGATAGACATTTAGCCTCATTTTAATGAGGCTGGACCCCCATTCCTAATCCTCACATTTGTGGAAGAGTTCATGTGGTTGCAGGGGTGGAGTCAGCATTTAAACTGTAGTAGATTATCTTCACCCTGTGATCCTAGTCACTGCTGTATTGGAAAGAGGTGAGCTTGAAGCTGAAACTACTGGTAGAAAGAGGTTGTTGAGCACCAGCAAAGGCTCTGGGTGAAGACTGGTTTATAGGTATTTTTTAGGTGGTTTTCTGTCTGTACTACAGGTTTGGAGAACACCAGGTTGGGGTGTCCACTTGGAATAGTTCCAGAGGAATGAAATGAGTTTTGTGTGCTACTGCTGCAGTCTTGGTTAAAACCTGACACCTTTCTGTCACAGGTCTTAGATCAGAAGGAACATAGACTGGATGGCCGTGTCATTGACCCTAAAAAGGCTATGGCTATGAAGAAGGATCCTGTGAAGAAAATCTTTGTTGGGGGTCTGAACCCTGAAGCCACAGAGGAAAAGATCAGAGAGTACTTTCGGGAGTTTGGGGAGGTGAGTGGCCTGCTAGCTGTTTTCTTCCTGGTCCTTAGTGGCCTTGTCCTAGGACTTTCTCACTTGTCATTGTTTCTCAGAATCTTATAAGTTACCTATGTGTTCTGGGCTACCAGGGGGTTGGACTTGAACTCTGCTTGCTATGTTTTTACAGATTGAGGCCATTGAGCTGCCAATGGATCCTAAGTTGAACAAAAGACGGGGTTTTGTTTTTATTACATTTAAAGAAGAAGAACCTGTGAAGAAGGTTTTGGAGAAAAAATTTCATACTGTCAGTGGAAGCAAGGTAAGGCACCACAGCTCTGGCCTGGTTTTGGATAACTGGCTCTTGGGAGATATGGATTAGTTTGGGCTTACCTCCATGATCTCTCCAGGTTAGTAAGACCTTACTATTTGTCTACAATATATCATGCTGATTGGGACAGGTAGTCTTCTCTTTCAAAGAGCTGCTGGGCTGGTAGGGACTAGCAGTGAAAATTGGTTGTGAGGAAGGCTTCTATGAATGGAACATACTGACCAGCTTTGATTCCTGATTTAAAATGAGGAGTTCGAAGATATGTAACAAGTTTCCCTCAGTTGATGATTTTTTAAAAAAATCTGCTCTAGATCTTTTCTACTTCCCTTTTCTCTGCTACCTCTGTTCCCATGCACCTTCTGGGTAGCTAACCCTGCTGCAGGCAGGCTCCTGGGCAGCTCTCATGTAGTCCTGTGTAGTGGAGTGCTTCATACTTCAACTAGTTTAGATTGTCAGGTTGGTGCTTTAGGGCCGTTGAAGGTGTGGCTTGCTGTGTGTGGCAGGGTGTAGCAGGCTCTGTGTGGAGCAGGAGTGGCCACCAGATAAGGTGACAGGTAGGGTGGGGCTCCAAGAAGGTTCCCTACCTTCCTCACTGCGAGTTTAGAAAGCTTGGGTGGAGATTAAAGCAGGCAGTTGGGTGAGGTAGTCAGTTAATCCAGTGGACTATGGGGGCCTTTTTGGTATGCACTAATGTGAAGGGATAGGAAGAGCCTCAAGCCTCTGGCAGTATTTTAGTGAAAGTGCTGCTGGTGGGTCTTAGAAGTAAATGTATTTAGATGGGCATATTCAGTATTTATGTGTATGAGTGTATTGTCTGTATGAACCTAAGTGTACTGTGTCCTGTGATGCCCACGGAAGCCAGAAGAGAGGGCATTGGATCCCATGGAACTAGAATTTTAGATGGTTGTTAGGCACCATGTGGGTTCTGGGAACCTAACCAGAGTCCTCTGCAAGAGGAGCAGCCAGTGCTTTTAACCTAGCTGAGCCATTCTCCAGCCTCCTGTTCAGTATAATACCAAGGTGTCTGTGTGGGGCACTTTGGCCTGCTCAAAATTTTTGAGGCAACATCTCACTATGTAGATGAGGCTAGTCTTGAACTCCTAAAGTCTTACACAACCATACCCAGTTCTTTTTTGCTGTTTTTAATGGGTGTCAGAACTATTCTTAAGCAAACCATTAATATTTATTTATAGGTAGAAGCACCCCACCCCCAGTAAATCTCACTGCAGTTCCTGCTGAGATTCAGACATCACAACAATGGACTGACCAGGGGTGGGGGTGGCAGGCAGTTTGGCCTCAGAGGCGTACTTTTATCTGTTAGGTGGAAGTCTGGGTTCTGTTAGTATTTAAGTAGGATGAGTATCTTCTGTAAAAGAAAAAAAGTAAAACTTAGTGCCTGAGGCCCCTTGTAAGAATACAGACCATGCCCAGTATGGCTAGTTCCTCCAGCTGTCCTGTTAGACATGGAGCTGTCTCTAGACTTACTGGTTTTAGCTGTGGTTCTAGGAATTTCTAGACCAAAAGTAGCCTCCTACCCACCATGTTTTCAAGCAGATGACTTGATGTGCCATCTGAACCTTTGTTGCAGTAAAGGTCTTTGCAACCATCCCAGACCTGAGCTCGTCCCACAGGACTTGACCCACTGTCCTCTTGGTTTTAGTGTGAAATCAAGGTTGCCCAGCCCAAAGAGGTGTATCAGCAACAGCAGTATGGCTCTGGGGGCCGTGGAAATCGCAACCGAGGGAACCGAGGCAGTGGTGGAGGTGGAGGTAAGTGGAAGCTGGATGAAGATTTTCCCTGCCTGCAAGAAGCTTCCTGTGCCTGTCTGGGATTGCATTGCCTCTGGTGTTTTGTGCAGCCGGGATAGGCAGACAGTGTGAAGTGGGGTCAGGGCAAAGGATAGGAATGGTTTTCCTGGGTGGAGGCTGTGTGCTTGTGCTGCTGTGGAATGGAAGAGCCCTGTCTTTTCTTACTCATGCAGCTTGGGGTCCCAGGGCAGGGGTGGCATTTGCGTTGCACTGGGGAATGGGGGTGGGGCAGGGGGCATGGTGGATTATGCTTGGCTCTGTGGCTGTCCTGAGTCTTGGTACACATTACCCGCGGGCTTTTAGAAAGGCAGAGCTGTGCCAGGCGCTTAGCTGTTTCCATCCCAGGCCCCTCTGACTCCAAAGCCTGAACTGCATCATTTTCAAGGCAAAGCTGCCAAGGGAGGAGGAGGGTGGAGGTGATCAGAGGGTGATGTGAGCAAATGAGCTACCTGAATTCCAAGTGAAGTTAGCATCCTGGCCTCCTGATTTCAGGGCTGGGCCAAGGGCCCTCTATGCCAGAACTGTAGCCTCTTGGCTTCTGCCTGAGTTGCCATAGTAACCCCGCCACCCAAAGGGCAGGATATCCTCCATCCTAGCTCCTGCGTGTGCTAAATGGTCATGGGCCCCTGTGCCCTGCTCCCCCCACAGGTCAGAGTCAGAGTTGGAATCAGGGCTACGGCAACTACTGGAACCAGGGCTACGGCTACCAGCAGGGCTACGGGCCCGGCTATGGCGGCTACGACTACTCGCCTTATGGCTATTACGGCTACGGCCCCGGCTACGACTACAGTAAGTAGGAGAGGGAGGCCCCATCTACTTCCTCCTAGGGGAGGCAGGTCAGATAGTGTAGGGGCCGATGGCAGCAGGGGCTTTGGAGTCAGACAGGTCTGGCTCAGGCACTGGAGCTGATTTGGAGCTCCAGCTCAGGATCCTCAGTAAGGTGTGGAGAAGCCGATCCCTACTATGCAGAGTTGTAAAGTCCTGAGGATGCGTGTCAAGCGCCTGGCACGGGGTGAATGTTCAGTAAGTAGTAGCTGCTACGTTGTTCTTGTCCCTAGGTCAGGGTAGTACAAATTACGGGAAGAGCCAGCGACGCGGTGGCCATCAGAATAACTACAAGCCATACTGAGACGGCAGCAGGAGCGGCCAACTGACGACCGCACACGCTTTGTTTGGATACGGAGTGAACACAATTATGTACCAAATTTAACTTGGCAAACTTTCTATGGCCTGTCCCATGTGCATCTTATTTAAAATTTCCCCCCCTGGAAATCACTCTCCTGTTTACTATTTCCAGAGCTCTAGTTGTTTTAGGCAGCGTGTGGTGTCTCAGAGGCGAGAGTGGCATTAGGGGGCTGATTTTATTACCAGGTTACCCAGTACCAGATTGGAGGGTCTGCTTCCTGCTGCCACTCTGCAGCCTGGACCTGTGGACCCTGGTTGTAAAGAGTAAAACTGTATCTTAGGAAACCAGTGTCACCTTTTTTCACCTTTTAATTTTATATTATTTGTGTCATACATTTCCTGTGATGGAAGTGTTAATTTTACTGTACTTTTTGGTACCTTTTGGGAATCTAATGTATTGTAAGGTATTTTACACGTGTCCTGATTTTGCCACGACCTGGATATTGAAGCTATCCAAGCTTTTGAAATAAAATTTAAAAAACCCCCAAGCCTGGGTGAGTGTGGGATGTGCTCTGTGAGACCTTGCCCAGTGTTGGAGGTGCCAGGTGCTCTGAAACGAGGGCCTCCCACAGCAGGGTCCTTAGAGCTGTTAACCCACCTGACCTTTTTTGAGCTACCACTTTGCACCCATAGCCTCCGATTTCTAGAACATTCTTAAGTTTTGTACTTAATGGATGGCTTGAGTGGAAATGTATTGGAGATTGCCTGGTGGAGGTGGGGTGACAGCACCCAGGGGTAACCCATTTTGACAAAAACAACCAGTGGCATGTATGTGGGGTCATCATCACTCAGAATACTTTTAAAAGGCTCAACTGCTGATGGTAAGATACAAAGCAAGGCCTGCTTGTTTGGAGGATGCTTACCTGGGCTGTCTCAGGGCTGGATCCTCAGTGTCTCACAACTTCTCAATTTTTCTTCCATATCTGAAAAAAGACCACACAACCGCTCTACTTGGTCCACACTTCTCAGGTGCCGTCAGTGCCCAGTCTGCTTGGATGTCAGTTGTATCATCCAGATCCATGTCTTACACCCTTTTTTACCCCATGCTTTACACCATTAAAACCCTCTTCAAGTCACCTAGAAGGAGGTAGGAGCGGAAGGGTTTCCTTGGTGGTACTCTGACCCCTACACCTTGAGACAAATGGTTTAGTCATAGTCCAGTTTGGTAGAAATTTTTTTTAGAGTTTGGGCAGATGTTGGCCTGAGTGGGTTGGGGATGTGGGGAGAATTTCACTGCACTGTTAATTTCTGGGAAAAACCCTCACTTTAGCTACTTAGCAACTGAAGATGACCCTAGCTTAAAGATGGAACAAAGGTCCTGTTGCCAACATTCTAAGGGTAACTATATCCCCATTCCTATTTCAAAGAATGGGGATTGAAGCATAACCCTGGATCATCTTGAACACATGATCCACCTATCTCAGCCCAAGTAAATGTTTGCTGTCATGCCCAAACCCACTAGTTGTAAGGTGTCTAGCCCTGCATTCCACTTTGGTACCTGTCAAATGCATATGTTGGGTAGTGGCTTGGTTCCTGCTCAACAAAGTCTACTGTTCACCAGAGCTTTCTGAACTACCTAGAAGACACTTTAGGTTACTAGTTTTGTGGTAGAGACCTGAGGGTTGAACCCAGTTCCTTATGTGCCAGGGAGTTTGACCACTGAGCCACATCCAAGCATACCTGTTAGTATGTCATCCAGCACTGCTACCACATACTGTGCGTTGTCCAGGCTAAAGCACATTGGGGGCTTAAACTTCAGGACGTTCCTCCCAGGGCCATCAGCGCTCAGCAGAATGTGCTTATCCTTAAGCCTGTAAGGACAGGGCACTTTGTCTTTCTCTTTTTGAGACAGGGTAGCCCCAGCTGTCCTGGAACTCACTACATAGACCAGGCTGGCCTTGAACTCAGATCTGCCTGCCTCTACCTCCCAAGTGGTGGCATTAAAGGCATGCACCACCACGCCCAGCAGCTTTTTTAAAGTCTTATAGTCTGATGGTAGTAGCCTTGTATTTAACTCTAGCTATGCTGTCCTCAAGAGGCCAGTTCCCATAAGGACACTCTGGTCAGTCATATGTGTCCTCTGGTCTTTTTATTTTGGAAATGGTGTCATGTAGTTCAGGCTGGCCTCCTAATTATGTAGCTGAAGATGGCCTTGAAAAGCACCTATTGATATTCCGTGTCTTCTGGCCAATTAAGTGGTTACGGACCACTCATGGTGTACCTTGTGCAGAGCCTTCAGTCTATGGGCTTTACTATCTCATTTTGAGCAGATTTTGCTAATGTTGCTGAGGCTGTTCTTGGCCATCCTTCTGCCTTAATACTGATAGTTGTGCTGCCATGCCCAGCTCCACATTAACACTACCTAGTCCGATAATTGCTGCAGAGAGTGGAGTGAAACGAATGCATTTTGACTACCCAGCATTGTTTTGTAAAACATTTTAAGCTGGGCATGGTGGTACAGCACACTAGGCAGAGGCAGGCAAAACACTCAAAGACAAATTTGTTAAGTCTCAACTGGCTTCAAACTCAAGGGAGTTGTCTGCCCATCCTCAGAGGTGCTGGGGTTAAAGGTGTTACATTCTTTACTATTTTTAAAATTTTAAAATCTTAGGTTGAATCTTGCCTCAACAGAGGTCCCCCCCCCCAAAAGTTCCATTTTCATTGAGAATTGGAAGGCTGGGCTAAGGTCTGAGGTAAAAGATAGAAGGATTTGGTATCTGGCTTCCACACCACTTGAGAATTCAGTCTGAGGCTCCTAGAGTGGAGGTAGCGATATAAATTGGGAGAGCAAATTTTAAATCAGTATTGAGTAGGTTAACAAGTGCATTCCAATGAGCAAGGTGACACATTCACAGCAAATGAAGGCATGGCATACTCGGTGTGGTGGGAGAAGGCCTAAGATTGGGACAAATGGAAAGAATGGAATGAGTGGAAGGGTAAAGTCCTGAGGCGCCTGGTCTTGCCTGGGGTTCAAGTGGAAAGTCATGTCAATGAGGTGCACTTATTAATCTAGATAATTCCCTACCCAGAAGAGGATGCAGGAGTCCTCTACCCAACAGCCTGCCAATGGGGAGTTGGATCCCTACATTAGGGCTACTGGGTTCTGAGTGTCTGACTGGAATTGTCCGCTGGAGAAGACTACCATAGAATATGGGGCACAGAATGGGCAGCCAGGTTTTCTGCTGATGAAGCCCTTCATCCAAGGCTGTGGGCTTAGGTTCCCTCCAGCTCATTGCCCTAGGCTGTACAGAGGTATCTTAGTACTTAGTTTGTTTCAAGAAAAAAAAAAAATACCTGGATACCACGTATTCAGTCTCCTGTGTTGCTGGTGTCCTCATGGCCTCATCTTTGATCAGGTCCACACCAATGAAGAGCCCAGTACCCCTGGAGGAGGTGATATTAAAAGGTCTGTCCTTGAACCATGGTCCTTAACCCTCTTTGGAGCTCCCTGAACCTTTCCCTGTGCCTCTTGGGAGGCTGGACAGCCAGGAACCCTTGGAGGAGGGTGGAGATAAGTTTTGGGAGTAAGGTACTGAGTGTGGACAGAAGAAAGTTTGGGTGTGCCTTTATGTTTCCTCCTTTGGAGAGTGGACATAGAAATTAGCATCCCAGGGTAAGAGGTAAAAGAAGAAAATGGCACCACGCTGGGTTCTCAGCAGGTGTTAGTGGTGTCTATTGATTGTCCCCAGATCCTTACCTGACATCTCCAACGATGGGATGTTTGGCTTTCTGTTGGCTGAGGAGTTCCATCAGGAAGTTGCCCACACTGGCTGCATGAGCCTGGAGCTGCTCCTTTTCCAAGACATCCAGGACTGCCAGTCCCACAGCACAGGACACAGGATTTCCACCAAACTGAGCCAGGGGATAAAGAGTGATGTCAAGTGCCTGGCTGAATGGACTGGGGTCCACATGGAATTGCCACACAGGCAGTGGCAAGACGACAGGCCCTGAGCTTCCTTACTTGGGACTGTCCTCTTCATAAATAGGGATCTCTGGGGTTCCTGTGAGCTGTCCTGCCTTCCTGGGTCTTTAGCATAGGTGAGGTACCATAGAGGTATGGCAGGAGTTCTACAGCTCCTGTCAAGAGTGGCCTTAGGACCACACATCTGTGGGTGGATCAAGAGCAACACACTCCTGCAGTCCCAGCACTTGGGAGGCAGAGGCAGATCTGAGTTAAAGGCCAGCCTGGTTTACGTAGTTCCAGGCCAGCTGGGGTGACAGGGAGACGCTGTTTGAAAAAGGCCCCCCCCCCCGAAAAGCCACTGGATGATGTGAGCTCATGGCTGTACCAAGCCCAGGGATTTTGACAGGCTGTGTGGAAGCCACATCTGGACTGGGGGCTCCTTTTGCTTGGCTTGTGTGGCATTTCTCTAAGTCATGAAATGAGTGTTAGAAAAGTCATAAACCTGTTGTTTCTGATAGCAAATGTGCTCTATCTGGCTGCACTCGATGGGCATCCTGTGTGGTTTGGCTCACTTTTGGTCCAGTAAGCCCTGAGGGTGCCTGAATGTGGCTCTCTGTATTGGGAGCAAGGTATGAAATACTTGGTAGGTCCTTAAAAATATTGAAGGCTCAGTAAAGTGTAAGCCTGAACATGCTTTCCTGGACATGCAGCTTCTCACCTCATCTGTCTCCCATCATGCAGTGGCTCCCTAGTTGAGCCTTCCCTGAGGGCAGTGGCAGGATAGCCCATGGATGGTTTTACAAGGACAAGGCATATAAAGGACAGAATTTACAGAAGAAAAGCAACATGCTGGACAACAGATTTTATCAGAACTATAAGACGTGACTCAATTCTAGGAGTCCTCCCTTGCTAAAATATGCAAGGGAGGATGTGAACACGAAACCAGAACATGAAAAAGGCAAGTGGAACCTGAGACCTGAAAGACAACAGTTGAAACAAGATGGGAAGGAGAGTAGATCTAGATCAGTTGAGTAATTATGAACTTAAAGACCAGGTGAGAAATGCCCCAGGGAAGAATGGGTAAGATGTTAGAGAAAGCTCGAGATACAAGGTAGGTAAAGCAGCTGTGAATCCAGGAAGAAAAATGAGAGAAAACCTGCAAACAGTTGATGTGAAGATAAAAATAAAATCTCAGACTCAGACAAGATAAATGCATTTGGATGCATTATAAAGTTTAATACATTTCCAAAAGCTTAGGAAGCATATCACATTTTTGTAAGAGGCAAGAATTAGTGATGGGGTGGCAGTGGTGGAAATGCAGGGCGAGGTTACCTCCCGCACCCTAGTTCTCTCTGTAAAGGCAATGGGTTTCTTAGCTGCTTGTGACTCCAGCCACGGGGGATCTGATGCCCTCTCCTGGCCTCCTTGGGTCTCTGCACATGCAAGGTGCACATACAAAGAGCACAAACATAATAGACAAAATAAAAATTTAAGAGTAACTTAGTGGATCTAGGTAACTAAGGAGACCTCACAGTCATTAGGTTGCCCATGAATAGAGTTCAGAGGCCAGGCATGATAAGGAATACAGACTTGACAGAATCAGTTCACAAAAAGTGAACTAAACCAACCATGAAGACCAATTTCCATAGTTCATAATGTTGTGTCTAGCTTTGGAACAAGATCATGACACACAAGAAGAAATCAGCATGTGGCCCATACTCTGAGGCTGGGGAGCAGCACAGATGGCTGCTGAGAAGCCAAGGATGTGTATGACAACCGTGAGAAACGTGAAGAAAGGAGGAAAACGATGCCTCCCCAAACATCAAGGAAGCGAGATTGTAAAAATGAACAAATCTTTTGGGGCTACAGGGAGACTCCGTCTCAAAAAAAGAAAAACAAAAAAACCCCACCAGGAAATTGAGTTGAAAAGCAACAACTAATAAGAGAAATTCACCATAGAGGCTCCACAGATTGGAGCAGGCAATAAAAGCTTTTATTTGAGACTGCCCAGTGTGAAGACCAGAAAGAAAAAGGCTGAGCGCAGGGACGCACTTCTGCATGCCAGTTACTCAGGAGGCTGAAGCAAGAAGACTGCCTGAGACCAGGAATTTGGGGGTAAGTCTGAGTAACACAGTGGGACCCCCCCCCACTCAAAGCTAGGATAAAAACCTCAAACCTGTGGAAATAGACTTACATAAACAAATGTGAGTTTCAGAAAAAGGCACAAAAATACTTGAAAAATCTGAGTCCAGTAATTTAGAACAGACTATTTGTATCTCCTCAAAAAGGGTATGCTGAGACCTTAACCCTCAAAGTAATGGCATTAAGAAGTAGGACCTGGGGCTGGAGAGATGGCTCAAGGTTAAGAGCACTTGACGCTCTTGCAGAAGACCAGGATTTGGTTCTCAGCACCCAAGTGGTGGCTAACACCCATCCTTAACTCCAGTTCCAGAGGATCTTACGTCTTCTGACCTGTAGGCATTGCACACATGGGTGCACTTACATATGTTCAGGTAAAGTATAAGTGGGGAGGGGAGGCGCCAGTGCCACAGTGCAAGTGTTTAGTCAGGGCAATTTTCAAGAGTTCTTCCACCACATGAATTGTGGAGAGCCCCTTCTCAGGTTATCAGGCTTGGTAGCAAGTATCTTCAGATACGCCATCTCACCATCTCATGTGTTCCTTTTTTTGTTTTGGTGGTCTTGTGACAGGGTCTCCCCTCTAGCTCTAGTTGGTCTGGAGCTTGCTGTGTCAACCAGCTGGTTTTGATCTCTCAGATTTGCTTGCCTCTGCCTCCTGAGTGTTGGGATTAAAGGTATGCACCACACCTACTTTATTTATTTATTTATTTATTTATTTTTGGTCTTTTTGAGACGGTCTCCCTGTAGCCCCAGCTGTCCTGGAACTTACTAGACCAACCTGGCCTTAAACTCACAGAGATCCACTTGCTTCTGCCTCTGAGTGCTGGGATTAAAGGCGTGCATCACCACACCCAACGATTTTTTTTTTTTTTTAAATTTTTAAAACAGGGTCTTAACTATGCAGTTGTGGCTGGCCAGGAACTATGTAGACCAGGAAGACCTCATTCTCGGAGACCCATCTATTTCTATCTCCCAAGTGCTGGGATTAAAGGCTTGTACCAGTATGCCTTGGAAATTTTTTTTTTTTTTTTTGAGACGGCCTTCCTATTTAGCCCAGATTGGCCTTGAATTCAAGGATCCTCCTGCCTCAGGCTCTTTAAGATATTTCATTATTTTATGTGTATTTAAGGTGTGCCTGTATGTATGTAAGTGTACCCATGTTGTGTAGTGCCCATGGAAGTCAGAAGAGGGCTTTGGATCCCTTGGGACTGGAGTTACGGTTGTGGGTGCTGCAAACTGAACCTAGGTCCTCTGCCAGAGCAGCCAGTGCTCTTAACCTCTGAGCCATCTGTCGTAACTCTGCCTCAGCCTCTTGAGTGTTGGGATTTCAGGCATGTACCACATAACGAGTCTAGGTGGAGCTTTCACCAATGGGATCAGATCGTTATGAAAGGGATCCCCGAGGGTGCTCTGGCACTTTCCACCATGAGGGTATAGTGGGAAGCCAGCTATCTGCAACCCAGAGAGGACCTCAGACCCCACCTGTCTGGCTTTCTTATTCTAGATTTCCAGTCTCCAGCATTGTGTTCAATACATTTTGGTTACTTTTGAGCCACTCAGCCTATGGTGCTTTTGTTATTACAGTTCAAACTAACTAAAATGTAAAGAAACTGAAGCAGCTGGGCTGGTGAGATGGCTCAGTGAGTTAAGATGCTTCCTGCCAAGCCTAACAACCTGGGTTAAATTCCTGGGACCTATGGGGAGAGATGAGAGACAACTTCAAGTTGTCCTATATGAATACCAAGGCAGGTGAACAAATGTGGGCTGGGGCATGTGGTTCAGTGGTAGGATGCCCAGTACATGGAGGTCCTAGAGTCAATCCCCAGGCACCACAGGAAAACAAAACACACCTTGAAAAGATCATTTTTTAGCTGGGCATAGTAGCACATACCTTTAATCCCAGAACTTGTGAGGCAGAGGCAGGTGGATCTCTGTGAGTTCAAGGCCAGCTCTGGAGACCCTGTCAAAAAGAGCCCCCCCCCAAAAAAAATCTAAACATGAACATAAACATTCCCATAAAGTAGACTAGCATGCTTATTTTCTGTTTAACTGTTCAGCTGTACCGGAGCCTCTCCTAACAGGGTAGCTATTTATTTGGAGGCACAATTTTTTTTTTTTTTTTTTTTTTTTGGTCTTTTTGAGACAGAGTCTCCCTGTAGCCCCAGCTGTCCTGGAATTCTATGTAGACCAGGTTGACCTTAAACTCAGGGATCCACCTGCCTCTGCCTCCCAAGTGTGGGGATTAAAGGCTTGTGCCACCATGCCTGGCTATTTTATTTTTTTAATGTATTGTCTCACTGTGTAACCCTGACTGGCCAGGAATTGGATATATAGCCCAGGCTGGCCTTGAGCTGGCTGCCATCTGTCCCTAGTGCTGGGACTAAAGGCGTCCACCGCCATGACCAGTGAGGTATAATACTTTTGTGTAGGATTTTTTTTTTCCCCAGGCTAAGCAGTGACTCATTAAATCTAACCCTATAATACAAGCAACAAAAACAAAAATAAGCAAATTGGATCATATAAAAAGTTTTTTGGGGCTGGACATGGTGGTGTACACCTTTAATCCCAGCACCTGGTAAGCAGAGGCAGGTAGATCGCTTGTGAGATCAAGGTCAGCCTGGTCTATATAGTGGGTTCCAGGCTAGTTGGGGCTATAAGGAGATCCTGTTGTCCCTCTCTCCCCAAAAAAGGAAAAAACAAAAAAAAAAAAAAACCCCAAAACCCACAGAACAAAATCAAAGTCAATAAAATGGCGCTGGAGAGATGGCTCAGCAGGTAAAAGCACTAGTCATACAAGCCTGGTGACCTGAGTTTCATCCCTGGAACCCAGATAAAGAGCTAGATGCAGTGGTGTGCATCTAATGCATCTAATCACATTTGTTGTGGTGGTTTATTTAGTTTTTTGGTCTTTTTGGGACAGGGTCTCCCTGTAGTCCCAGCTGGCTTGGAACTCACAGAGATCCACCTGCCTCTGCCTCCTGGGTGCTGGGATTAAAGGTGTGCACCACCACACCCGGCTAATCCCAGTTCTTGTAAGGCAGAGACAGGAGAATAACCTGGAAGACTATGGGCCAGCTGGCCTGTTATACACAGCCAGCAAAGCTGCAGAAATGGAATGACCTTGTCTCACCAAGGTGGAAGGCAAGGAGAGACTCCTGAAAATTGTCCTCTGACACCCACGTGCATTCCCATACTCAAATTTTTTTGTTATTTTTTAAAAATATAAGTGCATCTGTGTCATGCAGTCAGAAGATGGTGTTGGAGTCCTTGGCATTGGAGTTACAGACAATTGTTAGCTATCATGTGGGTGCTGGAAATTAAATGTGGGTCTTCTGCAAGAGCATCCAGTGCTTTTACTGAGCCATCTCTCCAGCCCCCACAAATTTAAAAACAGACTCAAAAACAGAGTTGATGGATGTTAAAAATTGGGCCAGGTGTGGTGCACACCTTTATTCCCAGCACTTGGGAGGCAAAGGATCTCTGTAAGATCAAGGCCAGCATGGTCTACATAGTGAGTGCCAGGCCAGCTGGGGCTACAGGAAGACCCTATCTCAGAAAGACTAAAAAAAAAAAACAAAAAACCTGATCGAGTGAAAACCTGAAAATTTTGTCAAACATATAAAGGAGGTGGCAAGTTATCAACTAGGTAACTAGATGAAATACATATACTACTGACAGAGTGTAGTAGTGTGTGATATTTATGCTTGTGGAGCACACATAATCACAAAAACCACCACAAGCACTAGTAATTTAAAAACAGAAAAGGAAACAAGCCAGCATTTTATAGAAGAAGGAATATACATGGCCAATGAATGAAGGGGGTTGGCAAGATGGTTCAGTAGGTAAAGGTACTTGCCACCAAGCCTGATAACCTGAGTTCAAGTCCTGGGATCTACATGGTGGAAGGAGATAACTGGTTCCTGCAAGCTGTCCTGAGTTCCATGTGCTTGCTATGACATGTGAATCCAGGTATGTGTGTGACAAACACATATACACAAATGTGTTTTGTTTTTTTTTTAAAAAAAAAACATGAGGCTGGGCATGGTAGTGCATGCCTTTAATCCCTGTACTCGGGAGGCAGAGGCAGGTGGATCCCTGTGAATTCAAGGCCAGCCTGGTCTACATAGTTCTAGGTCAGCTGGGGCTACAGGGAGCTCAAAAAAACCAAAAACAAACCAACCCAAAAACAAAACCATGAGAAAAAAGAATGGTGGTGGAATGAGGCATGCCCCAGGCAGCTGACCTTGGGAGATCTGGGGGGGGGGGGGGGGTGCTAGCTCCCAGGAGACTGGATGCATGTCATGGACCATGTGAGGAACCTTATCACACAAGATGAGTATTTGCCTGACCATAGGGGTGTCTATACTGATCTCAAAATTCTGAACTCAGGACTTGGTAAGAGGAAAATAACGGGAACCAATATGGCAGAGCCACACTAGCCTGGCTACCCACACACCCCAGTGGCACCCTTGGTCAGCTGACCTGGCTGCAGCTGTCAGCGGCGATAGGAACCTGGGAAGTCTACAGATTTCAGAAAATAAGCTAGAGGACACTGATGTAAAGCTGTCATAGAAAGCTGTGAAACCTCCCAACTGCCACTCAGAATCTTGGATTGGAGCCTGTGAGCTAACTGCTGCCTGCTGTGAGGACCTAGCTGCTTTTACCCACAGTAAAACCCTGAGGGGGATGAGCCTGTTGGAGAACGAATTGGTCCACACTGGGGTCATTGCGCTGAGTGTGGCCCTGAAACAGCCAAAGTGTAACTAACTTGCATGCAAGGGCTGTGAATAGCTAACTTTGATGAAGAAACCAAGTCTTTCCAACTGCTGAGAAAAAAGAGAAATCCCTACTTGACGTTGCTAAGCAGTGTGTAAGAGAAACAGAAATTAAGAGTGAAAATCCCATTTCAAGAAACCTGGGTGCAAACTCCATGGAAAGGAAAGGAAGTGGGCCCTTACTTTGGCACCCATGTAAGAATTAGAGATCTGACACTCCGTTTTCTCCAGTACCCAGCTCAGATGGATAGGATGGATGGGTTTTTTTTCATTTGCTAATAGAAGGCATGAAGGTAGGGTGGGGTGAGGGTGGAGATGGGAGAGGAAGTCTGAATATAATCAAAATTCATTGTATGAGATCCTTTAATCAATAAAATTTCTCTTAAACATGAAGAGATGCTTCCCAAAATCTGAAGTCAAGACCGTATGAACTATATTTAATACCTCACTTGACTGGCAAAAATGAAAAGGTGTTGATGAGAAGCTGAGCATGGTAGTGCTCACCTGTAATCCTGGCATTTAGTCTGAGGCAGGAAGATTGCCAGGAGTTGGCAGCCACAGCAAGTACCAGGCCAGCCAGGGCTACATAGTAAGACCTTGTCTCAAAAAATCCAAACCACCACCACTCAACCCAAATAACAGCAGCAAAACTGCCCTGATGGTGTTAGCCTGTGAAGTACTTTGGACAACATTATCTAACACACACCCTATGACCCAGCAGTTCCACTTCTGGGTTAATTTGTAACCTATCTTTTCACTCCCAAGAAAGACTTCTGCATACAGACAGAAGAGAGACCTGAAAGGGTTTTCCACAGCTGCACTGATCATCACCAAAAACAAAAGAGCAACCTCAAAGCAGAGAGGACCAAATGAGTGACAAGTGGTACAGATGAGTCTTGGTAGTGTGACATCAGGTGAAAAATACCCACAAAGTCCCCAAGTTACGTGCAGCTTGGTAAACCTCAACTAAAGTAAAAAACAGACAAATAAAAAACAGCTACAATAAGTAACATGGGATTCAGAGGGAGGTCATTGCTGAGGGAGGCATGGAATGGGTACATACAAGGGCAAACCCGGGTTATTGTCAAGATCCTAATTTTTATTTGAGGTGATAGCTTCCCAAGAGTTTATAAATAATCAAGTAGGGCCAGCAAGATGGCTCAGCAGGTAAAGGTGCTTGCTGCCAAGCCTGATGGACTGAGATCTCCAGAACTCACATGGTAGGAGGAGAGAACTGACTCTTGGAAGTTGTCATTTGACCACATGTATCACATACACACACCTGTCTCTGCCTCCTAAGTGCTGGGATTAAAAGTGTGTGCCACCATGCCCGCCTAACATTAATTTTTAAAGATTTTTACAGTATTTAAAACAATCTGACCTAAATGTAGCTTCCTAGAGGATGATGTCTTAGAAGTCTTTGTACTGGGCACCGTGCCAGTCCTGACGCCTTCACTGACCAAGGGCAAGGAGCTGTCCTGGCAATCCCTGTCCCGTAGCCTCTACTTACTGTGTTGAAGTATTCCACACCAGTGGCTTCAAATGCTCTTGACACCGCTTGGGTGGTGGCGACACAGGCAACAGGGTGGCCATTGCCGATGGACTTGCCCATGGTGACAATGTCAGGGACAAAGTCTTCCCCCTGCATCTGGAAGGCCCAAAAGTGCTTGCCTACTCGGCCAAAACCAACCTGGATCTCATCTGCGACAACGAGCCCTCCGGCCCTGTGGATGTGCCTGTGGAGGACAGATGGCTGACAGGCCTGTGGCAAGTGACTTCAGTCTTTGGGTGCTGAGTCCTTACCTTGGGAAAATGGCTAGCCTTTTCTGGGCTGTTATTTCTTTAAGGGCCTGTGTCAAAAAGTTCTGTCAAGTAGGCTAGGCTGTAGTTAGATTTGGAATAGATACTGGGGAATCCAATTACAGCCTGCCCTCCCTTGGGCAAAGCCCACCCATCTACTCACTCTGCCACCCTGGAGAAATAGCCGGCAGGGGGAATGATCTGGCCACCCACACTGGGCAGGGACTCGGCAAAGAAGGCTGCAATCTGTGGATGAGACAGGTGCTCCGTGAGCTCCCGCTGGGTCAGGCCCCTTCCTTTGCACTTTATGAGCCCTTGGACTCAGCTTGCTCTTGTCAGCTACATTCCTGGATATCCCCTTCTTTCCCATAGGCCCTTTCTTCTCTGTCCCCTATCTGGTGACCAGCACTACTCTCGTCCCACCTGGGACAAAAATGTGGCCGTTCTGATCCACTCCCTCATCTGACACCCACTGCCTCACCATGGTCACATCTCTCAGTGTGCTGCTTGTTCTCTCTGGCTACAGGCCGCCTTCTGCACTGGCCTCCTGCACATGCCATCTAACTAGACACCTCTGCCTGTCTCATGCGGCCCCAGGTGATGCTTCAACCCAGATCCCTGTCTGCCTCTCTGCAGAATCTCCAGACTTCCCTGGGCAGGTCTCCTCATGGTCCCTGTCTCTAGGCTGCCCCACTGAAATCCACCCTGCACACAACTCAGAGTGAGAGAACAGCCCAGTCCCCAGGTTTCCTCCCTTGCTACTGAGGCTTTCTACGGTAGAGTTTCAGCTGCTCAGCATGATACTGGACCCCCAGGAATGAGAGTCCTGCCTACTTCTCCAGGCCTGCTTGTCCACCTGTCCCCCTGCCCCACCTGTCCCACTCACATGGTCCTTGCCTTTGCACAGGTGGCCACTAAGGTGGCCCTTGCTCGTCTGCTTCCTGCTCTGCCTTGAATGGCTAACTCCTACTCACTTTTTACCATGTAACCCCATAGTAACCTCTTAACCACCCAGGCTCATCCAGTGTAGACCACAGGACTGTATAACCCAGGATGTACCTCTATCCACACTAAAATTCTACTGGGCATTTATGGAGCTGCATCCCTCTCCCACATTAAATTCTCCAAGGGCAGGGGCCCAGTTTGCTTTCTTTTACACAGCACTAGGATTGAGTTCAGGGCTTCACACATGCTAGGCAGCACTCCTCCACTGAGTTATATTCCCATCCCTCTGTTTATATTAAAAAATTGTCATATAGGGTTATCATTAAGTTGTTCAGGCTGGCCTTGACCTTGATATACACAGCCCAGACAGCCTCCCGACTAGCTGGGATGGCATGCCTATACCACCAGGCTTGGGTCATTCACTGGACTGGTATGGGTGTGGTTACCTTCCTGCCCTTCTCCTGTGCACTGCTCACCAGGTGCTTCACCTCGTTGGCATAGGCCTCAGCTGGATTGGGGTGGTCCTCCTGGTAAGGGCCCCGGTAGGTGTCTGGGAGAGGAGCCTGCAGGGGGTGACAGAGCCATGTCATCCAGCCTGAGGGTGGGCACCGACCTGTTGCTGATGTGGGAAGTGCATACCACGTGGACCCATTCCTTCTGGCCATCCAGGTCCCGGAACTTGTAGGGGCTGATGTCGATCAGGGAGCTCAGGTGACCGTGATAAGCACTGGGGACAGAAGGATGGTGGGCTTAGGGGTGGCATGTACTCCCTGGAGTGGCCTTGACCACTCTCTACCACCCTTGAAGACAATATATCAAGAGGCTGATCTTTCTGGCCCAGTACCAAGTTTTTGAGCTGGGGATTAAGCACAGGCCTTAGAGTGACTTTCTGCAAGGCAACTTGCCACATCACAATTCTAGTTATTTGACCTCTCAGGTCTCAGGCATAACTAGCTACTGAATGTGGGAGATAGAGCTGGAACCGTCTGAGTATTTCAGCATTGTAGCACAAACTTCCCTCCCCAGCAGCTGCCTTTACAGAATGGCAGGCCGAAGACAACACCTCCAGGGAGGTGTCACTGGGGCCTAGTCTTCTGCCTGCCATGCTACCTCCAATGGCCAAGGTCCTTCTCCCTGCCAAAGGGTGACTAAGGCTGGAGCCTTGCTAACCTCTAACAAGCCCTTGGGTCCATGGTTCTGGACCGGCAGGGCTGTGAGTTGCACTTACTGGTCTAATACTACCACATCCTGGTGTCCTGTGTAGCAGCGAGCCAGGCGCAGGGCCAGGTCATTGGCTTCTGATCTGTGACAGAAAATGTGGGTATGACCTGGAATGCCATCTGAGGGCTTTCCACAGAGGCGGAGAATTCTCAGGACACCATTGGTCAGGCATTGCTTGCTCATGTGATAGGACCAGGGTGGAAGCAAGCAGTAAGACAGATGTGCCCTCGTCCTCCCTGAAACATACTCTGCTGTGTCTTGAAAGTCAAAAAACAAAGGCATAGGCATAGTTCTTCTAAGTACTAGTACTGGATACAGGTGCTGCGGAGCGGGAATGGAATGGAGGGTGTTAGAGGCTAATGGTGTTCCCCTAAAATGAGTATACTGAAGCCTTGATCCCAGTACTGTAGAATGGTCTATATGCCACTGCATTTGGAGATGAGGCTTTTAAAGAGGTAAGTAAAAAGGAGGCCCTCAGGGCAAGCCCCAGTCTGATCTGACTGGTGTCCTTATGAGAAGAGTTCTGGATTCACAAGGGGACACTAGGAACGTGTGCACACAGACGGCCAGTCCTGTGAGGGTAGTGGGATGGCAGCCATGTGCAAGCCCAGGAGCAAGGCCTCAGGGGAAGCTGACTCTGCCAACTTTATGATGTGGGACTTCTACCTCCAGAACTGTGAGAAAATACATTTCTATTGCTCAAGCCCTTTAGTCTGGGGTCTTTTATTATGGCTACCCTGGCAACTGAGAGAGTGGGGTCAGTGATACTTCCGCAAGGAAGTGACACCTTAGGACTTCTTCCTAAGTCCTGAGGGAGAAGATTCCAGGTAGAGGCCCTGGAGGTTGCCTGGATGAGAGCAGCTGGTGGCCATGAGGATGGACAGAGAGATGTCCTGGAGGCAGGACTGTGTGTGTGGTTTTGCTCCTGAGCACATGCACGTGAGATGGTGTGTACATGGCATGTGCTGGGGAGACCCAGTGCCATGATTTCAGAACAGGTGCAGGTAGAAGGCATTTCATGACTGTCTTCAGATATGTGAAACTTGAGATGATTGTCAAGTGGCCACTCAGAACCTTAAGATAAACATGTGGGAGGCTTGATACAGATTTATGCTGCCTTCACATGGATGACAAGTAAGCAGATAGGCCAGCTCACAGAGGAGAGGGCTTAGAGGGAAATCTCGCCCAGGACCTGCCTCACAGGACAGAGGAAGAATCAGCAAAGAGTTAGAGAAGCGGCCCCAGAAGCTGGTAGACACCAGAGCAGGGTATCCTGGAAGCAAGAGGAAAAGGCGTCTTCAGAGACAGTGTCAGCTCTGTCAAACCCTGCTGAGAAACAGGCAAGAGAGCAGACTCACAGGATATGGCAACATGAAGTCACTAGAGTCCACATGGAATGAACTTGGTGGGGTGAACCAACAGGATGGGCCGCTCCCTGTGCCCAGCTCTTCCCAGTCTAGGTGTTTCCATTTCCTAGCCAGCCCCTTCCCTCCTTTCCTTCCTTCCCTCCCACTTACTCTCTTTTTATTTTGTGGTACTAGAGATTGAAGTGCCCTATGCATACTAGGTAAGCACTACCAGGTGGCCCCTTCCTTTGAACTGCCGCCTCATCTGTAAAATGAAGACAGTAAGTCTACTTCCTATAAATTATTCAGGGGACTGAAGAATACAGCTTGTGGGTGGCAACGTCACTGTGGTCATTACTATAATCCAAATACCACTACCTACCATATGTTGGAATGTGATTCTGTCGTTGCTACTACTAGATACAAGGGCCCAACACAAGCCACTTTTGTTTTCCTCCTCATGACACCACCTTCCTAGTTAAAACCCTCTGAAGGCTTTCCAGTAATCTTAGGATAAAAAGCAGCTTTTCACTTGACTGATAAAATCCTGGGTCCTTCTCCATTGTCACCTCTTCCTCTTTTGGTGCCTCAGGCACTTTCATGCCACCGGGCCTTTGTACAGGGATACTTCCAGTGGAGTGGGCAGCCCCCTTCATTCCGTGTTCCTTAGCTGCCTCTTCATGGCCTTTAGCATCCACAGGGAGGCACCATCAGGTCAAGCCTCATGACACCCTGTATTCTTTCTCCAGAAAATGACCCTTCAGTAATTTCTTATTTCTTTGTAGAGGCACTTGATGTTTCTGTACCTTTCAGAGCCACCTGAGGACTGTATCCATGAAGCAGAAAGAAAACCCATTACACCTCATTAAGCCCTGTGATCCTGGTAGGGGGGCCATGGTGTCCCTTGCTGAGATCCCTCAGAAAAAGCTCCAGGATCTCTAACGGGAAAGAAGGAACCTCTCCTTGAAGCCTTCTCCACTCCCCAGGCAGCTTCATTATGCTGTACCCAGCATGGGTGACTTTCCTCTTCGGGCCTTGTTCTTACCAGGGGCTCGCTAACCTCTACTTACCCAGAATTCAGGAAATAAAATACAGAAAGCGGCTCCGGCAGGGTCTCCGACAGCCTCTGCGCATAGTCCACGATGTTGTCGTGCAGGTATCGGCTGTTGGTGTTGAGCACCTGGTTCTGTTCATGTGCAGCTTGGACCACGAGGGGGTGGCAGTGCCCGACTGCAAGAGGGCCACTTCCATCACATGGCCGACTCCACTCAGCCAGCCCTACCAGACCCTCCCCACCTCCTCTGCCCCAACCCCTTCTGCAGTTACAGAGGGAGATGTGGAAAAAGGAAGCTAATGATGGGGGAGGGGTGAGCAGAGATGATGGCTATGAATTGGAAGGGCAGAAGGAAAACACCAGCCTCAGAAGCACTATCTAGAAAATGTACGCCTTGCTTTCAGGGAGGTATTTTGAGACTGTGGGACAAAGGTAGGCCCCCGGTGGGACTGTGAGCAGGTGAGTGAGTGATGCTAAGAGTAAACAACCACACACAAGTTCCAGCAGTTACAATTATTCAGAACACTTGGTGGCTATCACCTCAGTTGCTTCAAGGCACAGTGAGTGGATGACAGGGATGTGAGGGCAGAGCCTGGAGTGGAAGCCCTGACTTTTAACCTTTATTTGCCTCCAGTATGCCTGCTAAGTCTGGCCCCTTTCCTCCATCAGCTCTGGCAGCCCCAGCTAGCTGAACTTGTTTCCTGAGGCATCAGCAACAGTCAATGCTGAGAGTCTGCAGTCATGACCCTGCCCTGGACAAAGGCCATGCTGCACAGGTGGGTCATGGCTCAGCAATCTGCTGCAAATAGAGTTTGCCACGAGTTCCAAGGGGAATTTGGACCCTCACACCTGGACCTTTGATTGGTGCCTGGTTTAGCACAGCTGTGGTGTGGTGCCTTCTTTGGCTACTTTACAAAGACTTAGGCCTCAGGGCTGAAGAGCTAAGAGGTTAAGAGCACTGGCTGCTCTTGCAGAGGACAGGGGTTCTGTTCCCAGCACCCACATGGCGGCTAACAACCAATCCGGTTCCAGGGGGATCTGACTTCCTCTTCTGGTCTCCCTGAGCATTGCACAATCGCGTGCACTTACATACATGCAAGCAAAACTCACATACATTAAGTAAAACAGAAACAAAGATTGGGGCCTTCACTGCACATCAATGTGGCCAACCCACAACCAAACTCTCAACCCAACCTCTCAACCCCAGGGTCACCTTGGAACCAGAGTCACAGCCTCAGCCTCCACTCCTGCACCGACAGGAGGTCAGATACTGACCGTGAGCCACATTGTTGATGCAGTCTATGTATTCTACCCCTCGTTCATCGTAGAGGTATTGCCCTCGGCCTCGAACAATCTTAACAGGATCCTCAGGAAAAAACAGTCGACAGGAAGAGCTGTGGGGACAGGCGGGGAATGGACAGCCATGTCTGAAGACCTGGAGTGGGGACTCCACTCCTCACAGGCCTCCTTCACGCCTTCCTAGTTTCTGGCAAAGGACAAAAGCTTGCAGCCCAGCAGAGGGTGGCTTCCCTGACGTCAGCCTCCCCATTCCAAAGAACAAGATGGGGCAGGAAGTTGTAGAGGCAAAGTTGTCGAAGTCGTGTTCAGCCCTGATCATTTCTGCACGCTCCCACATCAGGCCCTGGGGTCCCGGTGACAGGGGCTTTGGCATGGCTGCTGAGAACGGGTACCCTCAGCCTGAGCATCCCTGGGCGTCCCAGTGGCCCCGCTGCCCCTGGGGCTAGCTCGAGCTCTAAGCGCCAGCCTCTCCCCCTCTTCACGTGGCAGGAGGTCCCCCCCCCCCCCTGCAGGTCAAGGGCAGACTCCCTCTCACTCTGCGGGGACACGAACCCCGCCCAGGGCCAAAACTCTGCTCCACCCCGGCTCGCTCTCAAGCCAGGCCCGGGTCCTCGGCAGGCGAGGTCCTCCCGGCTGGCCAGGGCTGGCCCCTCGGCTGAGGCTGGGAAGTCAGCGGCTCCCGGAGGACGCGCGAGCGGTGTACGTGTCTGCCCGCCGGGTACCTGAGCAGCCGCTGTCTCAGGGCCAGAGTGGCGGCCTTGGCGCGGGAGTCCGCGGCCATGACGCCGCGCTGTCAGTCGGGGTGGAGCGGCCGCACGCACGGCCCCACCCCGCCCCCGGCCCGGCCCCGCCCCCGGCCGGCCCTGCGGGTTGTGGGCGGAGTTTGCGTCTCGGCCCTGCCCGCTAGAGCTCACTTCCATTTGTGGTCAATGGTTTTTTCTCGCGTGTGGTTCTCTCCTTCGCTCCGACGGCGGCTCTGTGTACTCCGTGCGGATCGACCCTCGGCCCTGCGTCCCTACGGTTTCTCTCCCGGGAGTGTCTCCAGGTCACCCAGTTGAGCGGGATCTGGACTCCAGCGGGTCACGGTCGGGCCAGTTGCTCCCCTTCCACCCCCAGCATAAGATGTGACGCCCTGTTATCGGTATAGCTGGTATGCGGCGGGGGTGGCGCAGTAGGTTCGGTTGTCTCCACCCAGGAAGGGCCTAGGCCTTTCCAGTTTGGTGCAGGAGCAGCAATGACGGCAGGACAGCTCAGGGCCACTGCCGGGGCTGGTCACTGGCAGTCCCTGCTGGGTCCCTGCTAGGCAGGGTGAGCCCGAGATGTCGCAGTGCAGACTCTTGCAGGGAGTTAGGCAGGATGAGGGTTGGGAAACTCTTGCGCCCTGGCATAGAGCGCAGCAAATAGGCCCAAGAAAGAAAGGGCGTTGCTTCCATGCACACAGTCCAGAGAGTGCACATCAATCAGCAAGGACCCGCTGCCCACCGAGCGAGAAGAGGCCTCTGAGGGGCAGGGAGCTGAGAGAGCAGAGGTACCCCCTTCCGGGGGGCGCTGGGACAAGGCCCTGGGCTCCGCCCTCCTCCCCCCATGGCTCATTTCTTCTCATCCCCATAAAATTCTAAAACACAAAAGGCATTTATTAAAGAACATCCTTATATTCTTGTGTTTATGTTTTTTTTTGTGGTAAAATATACATGACAAGCTTTACCATTTTAGCCATTTTTAAAGGTACAGTTCAGTGGCATTAGTACATTCCCATCCCTGCATCCAATCATCACCATCCAGTACAGAACTTTTCATCTTCCAAATTGAGTGGAGTTTATTTCTAACTCTAAAACTGAACTGAATGATTTAGAGGATTCTTGCAAAGTTCCTCCCAAAATAACCAAGAAAATCAAATTGTTTGTGGCTTGTACTTTGCTTCTTGAAGGTGAATGCTCCTGAGAACCAGTATGAGTGGGACTGTAGCCACTGGTTTTGGTAATGTATTGGTTCCTCCTCTCTGGTAAAGACCCAGATGTTCATGTTCATGCCTTGGCCTTTCAACTTTTTATTCTCTCCTCTCCTCTCCTCTCCTCTCCTCTCCTCTCCT
>NW_008339061.1:53885-113388 GCF_000622305.1 Nannospalax galili
TCTCTCTCTCTCTCTCTCTCTCTCTCCTCTGCTTGGTCCTTTTTAGTCTTGTAGCCTAAACTACCTTAGACAGCACAGCTCAGAGCAGTCAGGTTGGCCCAGAGTACTGGGAGAAAAGGCTGCAGCCAGACCCAACTAACATCTCACCTGCTCCCCAGATGTCCAGGGTCAGGAGATGGTACAATTGGCCAGTCCATGCTGGGACATCTTCTGGGCTTCACTGTCTTGCTTCTGAGAAAAGTCCTCTCCATCCTGCCCCTGGCCCTATGCAAAGCATCCTCTGTCCATTTTGTGGTGCCTAGCCTTCAAGGCAACACTGGAGGCCCAGAGGGCTTGGGATGAGAGGGAAGAAGTGGCCAAGCAAGCCTTGAATTTGGGGCTGGGCATGATGGTGCTCATCTAGAATCCCAACTCTTGGGAAGCTGAGGCAAGATTGCAAGTGTGAAGACTGCCTGGGCTATACATTGAGACCCTTTGTCAACAAGCAAACAACCCCTCAGTTCCAAAGAAAACCCCTTAAACCCAGGACGGTTTCTCAGCTGCATTCTCAGTGAGCAGATTCCCCACTGGGCAGGACAGCTCATGCATTTCAGATGTGTGCTATCCTTGACTCTGTCCACTGGATGTCAGGACTCTCCCCCAAGCCTCTGAGGAAGGAACCCAGGTAAGCCAGCTTCTCTCAGGCCTCAGAGCTGTCTGTCCATGGGGACAGTGGTCCTGGTGGTTAGCTTAGCTGTCGTGCAACATTCCAGGACTCCAGAAGCGTGCTCTTCCCTTTCCAGAATTGTAAGTCTGACAGAGAACTGCCCTTTTGGCAGGGAGACCCAAGAGCCTTCAGTCCTTCATGCTTATCTGTTGAGGTAGCCCCTACATTTACCCCTTAGTATCTCAGCTGGGTCCTTTGACAAGCCATTCTTCTGGAGCCTGTCTAGGGGACTGGGGGTGGAGGGGTTGGGCTGTACATCTTCAGCAAGGTTCACAAGGTATGAGGCCACAAGGGGGCAGCAACCAGCCAACAATGGCCCTGTGCCAGGGGATGGAGCAGTGGAAGGAACCCCCTGGGATGTCTGTCTGAGGAAGGGGGAACCTGTGACTTCTACCTCCATGAAGCTCTACCTGCTGTTATCCTGTGGTCATGGGGCTGCCCAGCAGATTCATGCCCTGCCAAGGGATTGTGAAGACAAATTAGATGACCTCCAAGTGCGGGTCCAGTCCCAAGCCTGTCACTCTAGCCTGGGCAGGTGCCTACTCATTCTGAGCCTCGGATTTCCCATCTATAAACTGGATATAAGGACACTGACTACAGCCCCTTTCTTCACAGGGCTGGTGAGGAGATCAAGTGAAGTTCCTGGGCAGAAGGAATGCACTGCCAACTGTAGAGTGCGATGGGCTTGGGAGGCTGTGCTGGATCTCCATGGCAGGCACTGACACCAGTGGGTCCCACTAGTCACCACCACATCTGTCTTCCTTTTCTCACTTCTGTTTCCCAGTCAGCTGACCAAGGGGTGTTGCCTGCCACCGTTCCTAGGGGGACAGAGGCAGGGACTTGACATATTCTTCCTTCCATAATCCATGTGTGGCTGGAGTCTCTTCTGCTTAGCCAGGAGGCTGTGCATATCAGGACTTTCTGATGAGGCCAGCCATAGTGTGACCCTCATTAGATCTTAGTCTTTGGAGGAAGGAGGCCCAAGATATTGTCACCGTGGGTCCCTTCTACAACCACAGGAAGAGCTTGCTTTTTCCATTTGTGAAAATAGGCACATTTGCTGGGCCTCTCTGAGTGATTCTAAGGACCAGATAGGTTAAGACATGGGCCTATTCTGCAGGACTGTGGTTATTACTTGGTCTTGGAGAAGGGGGAGGATGAGCCAGCCAGGGGGGTGCTTTGGGGTATCTTACTTGTCCTAGACTCTGTGCATTCCATAAGGTTAAGCCTCACTGAACCCTGACTTGAGTTTTGAGCATTAGGGTCTCACGTTACAGATGAGGTGGCAGGAAGCATTATGTAAGATGCTGGAACAAGGGCTGGGGATAGAGCGCAGTTGGTAGAGTGCGTGCCTACACATCAGCTTACAGAAGGTCCTAGGTTTGACCCTCAGCACTGTATAATCCAGGTATGGTGGTACACACCTGTAATCTTAGCATTTGGTAGTAGAGGCAGGAGAATTGGAAGTTCAAGGTCATCCTTGGCTACATAGTGAGTTCAAGGCCAGCCAGCAAGGCTATACGGGGGGAAAACGTGGGGGCTACAAGTTCCATATTTTTCTTTAAAATATGACATTGAGTGGAGCATGGTGGTGCATGTGTTTAATCCCAGCACTCAGGAGGCAGAGGCAGGCGGATCTCTGTGAGATCGAGACCAATCTGGTCTACATAGTGAGTTCCAGGCCAGCTGGGGCTATAGGGAGACCCTGTCTCAAAAAGACAAAAAAAAAAAAAAAAAAAAAAAAAAAAAAAAAAAGACACTAATGCTTTTCTCATTGAGAGGTGGGTCTGTTTTCCTCCCCTTAAATTGGGATGAACCTTTGACTCTGGCAGAAGCTGATACCATATGACTTTGAAAGTATGTCCTTATAAGGTGACACACCTTCCTGAGAATCCAGTTTCCATGCTATGAGGAACTCTAGGCCATGTAGAAAGCCATAGGTAGGCAAGCGCAATGGCCATCAGGTCCTAGCTGTCAAGGGACTAACCACTAGATGAGGGAGAATCTGAAAGAGACCCACTCAGCTGAGCCTATCAATTGTTAGAACTGAGAGAATCAACATTTTTTTTTTGGTCTTTTGAGACAGGGTCTCCCTGTAGCCCCAGCTGTCCTGGAACTCACTATGTAGACCAGGCTGGCCTTGAACTCACAGAGATCCGCCTGAGTCTGCCTCCTGAGTGTTGGGATTAAAGGTGTGCGCCACCACGCCCGGCTGAGAATCAACATTTTAAGGAAACAAGTTTTGGGGTGCTGTTATGCAACAGTCCTTGCTAAGCACAATGGAAGGACACACAGGGGTTTAGTGACATGAAGTGACTGGTTTCAGGACTCGGCTGGCAAGTGTGGGATGGGTCTTGAGCCTGTGTCTGTCTACCTCCTGATCTTGAACTCTGGTTTCTGGAACTCTGGTTTTTCCCTTTCTCAGAGGGAGTCCCTTTCCCTCTCCAGCCAGAAACTGTCAGTATAAAACTCAGTCAGAGGTGCCCAGGGCTGTCTGCAAAGACAGGCACACCCAGACACACATTTGTGATTTATTACACACAGCGATGCCATTACATAGAGAGGAGAGGCAAGACACAGGGATAGAGCTGGTAGCTGGGAACCTTTGTCAGAGGTGGCAAAGCCTCTCCTCAGAGGGGAGGGGGCTCTGTTGCAGGTGCTCGGCTGAGACCTGCTGTGGACCAGCCTTGGGGTTCATGGCCTCTGTAGCACTCACCAGAAAGCCCATTTCTGCCAAGCTGACCAGAATTCCGAGCGGGAGACCTGGGGTTAGTGAGACCTATCTCCTTAGGTGGGTAAAGCCCCTTTCTGTCCCTGTTCTAGGCAAGGTGGTAAGGAGACAGGAAGTAGCAGCCAGTGCACGAGAGCCTCTTTACCCCCTCAGTCAGAGGACACTGGGCTGGCTATAGCTGGCTCCACACTGTGACATTCACAGCCCTTCCACTTCTCAAGGCCAGAGTCATGTTCTTCTGACAGGCTAGCTTCGGTCTATTGCCGGCGTGGTCTACTGAGCTTGGGTGGAGCTTTCCATTGCCTCCTCCCTGAGTGATGGGTTCTAGGGAACCTTGTCCTGCCCTGGTAGACTCAGGGTCCTGGTGCAGCAGACTGGCCGAGTCCAGAGGCTAGAAGTCATGGCAGATGCAGCTGCTGTCCATCGGGGTCTTATGGGTAAGATGTGAAACTGGGGCAGTAGTGCTTCAGGGGACAGCTGCGCATCTCTGCTAATCAGGTGATTGAAGGCCCAACCTGGAGTCTGTCCAGCCTCATCCAGTTTGGCTGTTTCCACCTTCGTTTCCTTCCCTGGGGAAGGTATGCCCTGTAGGGCCCCTTCAAACACAAACTTCCTCAGCCTGTCTGCTTTTCTGCCGGCTTCCTGTATGGATTGTCCTGGGGCTGGCTGGCATGCTCTCAAATGTTACAAGGCCATAGTTGGCGCATCCCATAAAAGAAGATCAATATATTACTGTTTTGTTTTTACAAAAATTAAAAACGTCCACACGGGTCTGTACAGATTGGGAGCCATGTCTGGGGATCACTGGAAAAGAAAGAGACCGAAGGTGATGAAGGGGCCTAGAGAGGTCTTGTGGTCCCAGCCAGCAACCCCATCCTACCCATTTCTTCAGGAACAAGGGTGGCCTCACCTTTCTGCCCAGGCCCCTCTCAGTAGCACAGTTAGATGACCCCCAGGAAGCCCTGATGGTTTTGCATTGGCTAGGCCAGGTGCCAACTGAGGCCTAGATGACCCACAAGGTAGATGACACACCTTAGCCAGGACCAAGCCCCAAGCCTCAGCCATGTGACAGCAGAGTCACAAACATTGTTGGGAAACCTGGCTATTCAGTGACTGTGTCAGATGGTGGTACAGAGACTCAGACTTTTGGGTGATGGTGCCTGGTCCCCGGGCACCCTCTATAATCCTCTAACTTCTCTGCTCCTATTCCCCCAGGCCCACCCTTGAGACCCTTCCCTCTTAAATACCTTATGCCAGCAGCCAGGCACAGGCAGCCCATCTGGGCCCTGGAAAGGAAGGAGGTTTCAGTGACAGAGGCGGGAGGCTCATGGTCTGTCTACACCTCCATTACCCTTCCTGGATCTGTAGGAAGATGCCGCCAGGAAGCCACCACAGGAAGCCACTGGATTCCACTAAGGCAAGGCTGGGCATCTCCTCTGCCCATCTGAGGACACGATGACCCCTAACTGCACTTGTCCCATGTTCTCACTGTGCTTTGTCGGGAAACCTCAGCAACCTGGGCCCCTGGAGGGGGCAGCATGGCTTCCTGGCTGCCATGCTGAATGTGGCTCTGGCCCTTCAGCCTGGGGCTCTGAGAGCTTTCAGGCTTTGGGCAGGGATTCCTCTGACAGAGTAACAGTGCAGGAGGTGGCATCTCTCAGCCTTTCCTGCTTTCCTTGATTAGATCTGTGAGGCAAACAAGGAGTACTCAGATTATCAGAGTGAACCCTGGGCATGGGAAATGGGGTGTCTTGAGCCCCCAACAAGGTCAGTCATGAGCAAGAATGGGTTTCCTCAGGTGGCCTGGAGGGCTGGGGAGCTGGAGGGGAACAAAATGTAAAGTCCCTGGGTGGGCCCTGAAGCATAAAACACTCCACTCTGTTCTGAAGTATAGACACAGGCCAGAGACACACAGGGCACACTCCCTGTACCCCTCCCACGTGCATGCCAGAGGCAGAGTCTGGGGACCAGAGGGAGGGAAGAAGAGGTGTAGATGCACCAGAAGGCAGAATCGGGGAAGGGAAGAGGCAGAGGCAGAAGCACAAGCAGCCCAGAAGGCCTAGCATAAGACACACAGCACACAGCAGGCCAGACTGCATACCATAGGGCAGGGCCCGCTGGCCCTCACCAGGCCCTGGGAGCCTGGGGCCCCTTGCTTGCCTCCATATCGAGGAAAGTCCTATGTCAAAGACAAAGGTTACTGACTTGGAGGAAGTTTTGGCCCAGGTTCTGGGGCAGCAGAACTAGGCCTTCCTATCTACCCAGCTGTCCCTTTTGTGTGTGAGTCTGTGGGTATCTATGTATGCACATGTATACAGATGGCTGTGTAGGTCAGAGGATAACCTTGGGTGTCAGTCCTCAGGTACCTTCTTATCTTTTGTTTGAGACAAAGTCTATTGCCTTGAAACTTTGCCAAATAGCCTAGGCTAGCTGGCCAATGGGCTCCAGAGATCTGCCTGTGTCCACCTCCCCAGTGGGGTATTAGAAGTGTACACCACTGTGCTGGCTTTTTATGTGGGTTCTGGGAATCCAAACTCAGGTCCTTGCACTTGCAAGGCACGTACTTTCCAAACTGAGCCATGTCCCTACCCCTAGATGTCTCATTGAGACAGAGTCTCACTAAGTAGTGGAGGCCTCAAACTTGCCATCCTCCTGCCTCAGGATACCGAGAGCTGGGATTACAGGCCTGGGCCACCATGCCCTGCTGGGCTCTGGCCTTTGTGTGTGTTACCTCTGCCTTCAGGCCTTTTTCTCACTGACCTCTCACACCCACCTGGAGGGAAGAGAGGAGGAAGATAAAGAGGGCTAGTGAGACTCAGCAGAGACCAGAGGACTGATTGGAGGTCCCTGGCTCTGGGTAAGTCTGCCCACTTCTCAAGCTGCTAGCTGGGGTGGCTGGGAATGAACATCTGGTCAGTTTAGTATGGAAACCTGACTCTTACATTTTCCTGCTTTTACTGAGTTCCACAGGAAGAACTTGACATGTAAACCCTCTGGTTTTCTAGAAAACAGGAACTGAACTACGGCAGTGTCAGGCACCAGGGATATTCAGAGCCATTGTGGGCCAGCAAGAAAGGAGACAGATAAATGGGGAGGAGGGAAAGGAAGGGCCTCTAGGTTTATGGAGGGGAACTAGGGAAGAGGCCGGACTATTAGACCAGAAAAAGACACTCAGAAGGGGAGGGGAGAAGGGAAGTGAGAAACCTAGGGAGGGCAGGGTGGTTCTGTTTTCCCTATGACTGAGGAAGCCCTGTCTCAACCCAGCATGGCCTCAGGTCCAAAAGACATCAGACCCCACTGGGGTTACTGAGGTGGTCATAGTCTGGGCTGGGTACTCACTTTGTATACACCAAGCTTGTCTGTGACGGCTGGGCTTCCCATCCCAGTCCCTAGCCCCCTCCCAGGGCACCTCATGACTCTGGGAAAGCCAATCCTGCTCCTGCTCTGGCTTCTCTCTACTCCTAGCCCAGACTGACCCAAGATGGCTTCTCATTCAAGCCCTGCTCAACTTAAGGCTGAATTAAAAGGGAAAGTAACCAGGGGAAGTGAATGCCTCCTGGCTAGACCTCCACCTCCACAGACAGCTACATCTCACAGCCACACTGATGGGGGGGTCAGGATCACAGGACAAGGAGCTGATGCTGCTGATGGGAACTGTCGGGGCTCCATGCTGCTGAGACACCTACCACAGGACATGGCTGGTCAAGGCCTGGCGGCCCTGGTTCTCCCTTCTGGCCCTTCACTCCTTTCCGACCAGGAATCCCTCGCTCCCCCTGAACAGGAAGGAGATGGTAAGAGTGCCTGTGGTTTCCAGACTTAGGACCCCTCCCCTTCCACTCAGTGAGATACCCCACGATCCGGCAGTCACCAGACACTGTAGCTTTCAGCCCAGCCTCCACCTCCCCACCTGCCTGCCCCACCTGTCTTCCTCCTTGCTCTTACTTTCTCTCCACGTTCGCTCCGGTCGCCTTTCTCTCCCCTTGGTCCAGGGAAACCCTGACAGAAGGATGAGAGGTTAAACCTGAGAATGAGGGCGGGCCCACTTCTCTGTGAACCGTCACCTCTGCTCCACTCCCACCACCGTCTCCATCCGTGCATAACTGTGGTACAAACAGCCAGGACCTGGTTGTTAGGCCATGCACACACTGGGGACCAGGTGGACACCGGGAAAAATGCATTCAGGACATCAGCTCTGCTCCTTCAAGGGGGACCACTGTCTGGCTGGAAGTCCTCAGTCAGGCAGAGCTGCTGGTGAGGGGCTTTTCCTCATGTCACAGTCAGATGTTACTGGCACTGGCCCAGGATTACCTGGGATAGATGGAGGAAACCCATGGACACTCTATTGCCATTTTGACAGACTGAGAGGCTGACTTCTGCTCTCTGCCCTAGGCTCAATTTCTTCAATGTTCATCAATTTGTCTAATGACCATTCATCCAACTTCATGACTAAGCATCGTATGGCCTGGGCTGTGGGACGGATGCTGAGAGAGAGATGGATTTGATGAGTTCCCTCCTTGAGTCTACTGGGGCAGGCTGTGGAGTGCTGATGAGAGTCCTGCTCAGCAACAGACCTGAGATAGGCCTGGTGGGGTGATAGGGGACTGGCTGTTCCACTAAGGAATGGGTGTCACAGGAAGCTTCTGAGCAGGGTCTGGTGGAGGAGGGCAGAGGAAATGGCATGGCTCTTGGTGCTGCCCTGAACCACTGTAGAAGGTGGCTGAGGCTACACTCATGGTGGAATGGACTCTGCTCCAGATGGAATTCAGCACTGTTGTTCTCTAGCTTCGGCTCACTAATGGAACGTGACCCTCCCTCAGGAGGCCTGGCCAGTGACTCTCTGCCTAGTCCACACTTGCTCCATAAGGCAGCGCTACTCTCTCCTTAGTCTAAGGTGCACTGCAGAGGACCTGCAACCCTGTATCTGGTCTCGGTTTCCTCCCACAGCCTCCTGCTCTCTCTTGGCTCCCCCTTCCTTTCTCATATTCACTGACCATGCCAGCTCCAGATGGCAGGGGTTCAAGCCTGGCCAGTGAGGAAGCTGCCCTCCTACAACCCAATGAGTTGAGAGTCAAAGAGACTTGCTCTGTAGAAAGAGAGGGAGGCAAACCTTTCTTCTGAATTTGGGCCCAGGAAGATACAGGGCCTGGTTTAAGCAGAGCTCCTTGTGATTACCACATTGGGAAAGCAAAGACCAGAGAAGGCTGGGTGGTGTGGCCATGGTTGTGCTCTGGACACGTGTTAAATCTCTAGACTTTTCAGTTAGGAGTAATTTTTAACCAGTTTGAACTAGGCTTTGTTTACGCTGTTACCGTAGGAGATAGGATACAATCAACATCGAGATAACGCCTCTGTCTTCTTACAATACTTCGCTAACCAAGGCCTCATGGTTGCTTACGAAGATGTTGTGGCAGGCTCCTCACTGCTCTCCTTATTCCCTGGCACAATGTATCATCTGTCCATCCAGCCCTCAGCTGTCCAGCATCCATCCATTCACTCATTCATCCATCAATCCATCTCTACATCCCTCTCTCCCTTAGTCACCACTCATCCATCCATCAGCCATCATCCATCATCCATCTATACATTCTCATCCATCCTTCCACCCATCCATCATCCATTCATTCACTCATCCATCTATCCATTCTTCCCCATCTACCCATCTATCCACTAGCTCATTCATCCATTCTCCACTCATCCATTTATCAAGTCTCCACTGTCCCTTTGTCATCCATCCATCACCTATCCCCAAAGCTCCTACTCAAGGCTGTCACTGGTCTTGGCATTCAGGGGGAACCAGTTATCAGCAGTCCTGGGGAATGGGTCACATTTGAACTAGTCAGGTTGCTACATGCATGAATAGTATGATGATGGAAAACACACACAGGAGGGACTCAGTCGCTCACAGCAAACCATCCATGAGAAACTTACATCAAGTCCTGGCTCCCCTGGTCTGCCCTGTGGAGAGATATAGAAAGGGGCATGAGGGGATGTGGAGTGGGGGTTGGGAGCTTAGCTGCTGGGGAGTTCAATCCTGTGACTGGTAACAGGCATGGAGGCCTTGTAGGATAATGTCACAGAGCCATAATTCCTGGACCTGTGGGATGCAGGGACTCATCAGGGCACAGGGGATAAGCCACAAAGGCTGAGTAGCATGACAGACATGTGGCCACAGTGTGCTGGGGTATGCAGGGAAGGGGATTACCTTCTCTCCCTTGGTTCCTGGCAGGCCAATAAGGCCCGGTGGACCAACTGGCCCCTGGATGGAAAAGAAGAGGGTCAGGAGGAATGGTGGGAATCGACACAACACCTCTACAGGACAAGCAAGGCTTATGACACTCACAGGCAGGCCAGGAGGGCCTCTCTCACCCGAAGCACCCTTCTCTCCCTTTGCTCCATCCAGGCCCTGGAAGTAATGGGGAAACCAGTCAGGGGAAAGCAGTCAGAGAAACAGCAGGACAGGAAAGTTTGGGTCTATGTGGGGGCTGTGGTGTGTTCTGGTCCTCAGGCCTGCTGCTGACTGGTCCCTCTGTGTTCTCAGTGCCAAATCTAGTGGCCTCCTTGAGTAGAATTTTTGGTGATGGGTAAAGGATGGATGACAAAGGGGCAGGTAGACAGAGGGACAGGCTCCAGGCTCTACCAGGCCTGGCTCCAGCTCACTCCCAGAGGAAATGATGGGAATGAGCTGTGTGTGTACAATTCCCCTCTTCTCACATACAGGGCCCCCAGAGATCATGGGGGCGGGCTACGGTCACTGTCACTCCATAGAATGGGGCAGGGATGAACAGCAACACATCCAGGTTCCTGAGGCTCAGTTTTCAACCTGGCCCAGACAGCAGCTGCCTCTTCTAACCATGGTTTGCTGAAGCTTTGGGATAAAACAGGACCAGAAGCTGTGTTTGGACACCCACCAGGTCAAGGTTCCATGACTTGGAGTCCCCCTAGGGACCTGGGAATGAAGGATTAGATGCTGTGTGACAAGGGGGGTAAGGCCAGCTCGCCTTCTGCTCTGTGTCTGCCTCCTGAGAGATAGGCACATGGTAGAACACACTTGAGGTTTTGATTTAAGAGTCAGGACATGAAGAAACACACACCAAACCTGAGATTTCAAGTCCAGGCTGGGGATAGTCAAGTCACAGATGTGTGTGGGGAGAGGCAGAGAGAGGATAGAAAGGGGGCAGAGAGGAAGGTAAGGAAATGGGCAAGGAGGGATGGGAGATGGGCTGGAGGAGGGAGGCAGTTGGGTACCCAGGCAAAGGGCGAGTGAAAGAACAGTGTCCCAAGCCTGGAGGAGAGGCTGCTCTGAGGACATCAGGAAAGTGATGGTCTGGGCTGAACAGAAGCCTCACTCTGTACATTAGCAAAGTTTTTGAGTGAGCAGAGGGTCTCCACATACTCACCTTGGGGCCTTGGATCCCCTGAACACCCTGGAGGAGGAAAGAGCACATTACTTGGGCCAAAAGGCTGAGCACAGACTTCAAGGCCCAGGCCCTCTGCATCAGGCTAGTTGCTGGCTCCTGTGGCCCTGACTCCAACTCTGCCCTTTTGACTGGATATGCCCTGCTCCCCTGATGAAGAAGCCTGTCCTCCCCTGGGCTTCATGGGCCTGGACTCACCACCCTCTTGGCATTCTAGCTGTTTTAAACCAAATTGTCCTTACCATGGGGCCCGGGGGGCCAGGAGGACCAGGAGGCCCTGGCTCCACTATGATCTGGGCCTAGGAAGGGTCAGAAATGTGTTAGTCACTCCCTGCTGATCACCCCTCACCTGCCCACACTCTGGAGCCCCCACACTCTGGCAAGCACTCCTAGGTACCACACTTTGACTTCTGCCTGCTCCCAAGAGGGCTACCCTAGTGAGGGACCCAGACAGGGCTACCCTAGTGAGGGGCCCAGCGGTTGGTCTTTGGGGTCTCAGCTGGGCCTGAGTTGGGGGACACAGTCCAAGACTCCTCACTCCCCCCTCCCCCACTGTCCAGGGTTGGATCAGGTCAGATAGACTCTTTTTGTGCCAAGGCTCAGGGCCCCCAACTGAGTTTGCGCTGGGCGTGGGGGAGCCCCGAGCCTCAGTACCCCCTTACCAGGCTTTCCTGTAGGTGATCAGATGCCGACTCTCCCTTCTCTCCCTTCTCTCCCTTGGGACCATCAGCACCCTGCAAGACAGGGTGGCCTGTGAGCTCTTTTTGGCCATCCTAAGGTCACTTCCTAGGGTGCTCAGCTGCCTCCCTCCCTGCCCCTAACCACCCCAGGGATGAGTTGGCCTCTGAAACTTAAAGAAGTTTTTCCCCAAATCAAACACCCTGGACAGGGAGTAGAGTGGGCATTTCCACAGCATATACAAATTGTGTCTTGTGGTGCAGGGGTGACCAGGGGCTGTGGAACAAAGACCTGGGTTCAAATCCCAGTGGCACCTCTGGCTGATCATCCTCAGGGGTGCACAATGGCTGTGACAGCAGGTGTTCAGTTGTCACTCTCAACCCCATCCAGAAGCTCTCATGAGAGTGGGAAATGACCACTCCCATGTAAACAGCAAGGAAACTGAGACCTCGGGAGATTTGCTTGCTGTGCAAGTCTCCAGGGCTGGGACCTAGGGTAGCTTGCCCTGGTGGAGTCTAGCCACCGAGCCAAGAGGCTTCAACAGGCCTGGGCCTTCCTACTTTATCTGCAGGGGACCTTGTGGGGTGGGGTGAGGGCCTGCAGGGGGCCTTGTAAGGTAGGTGAGGTTTTCTTTTGGGTGAAGGTTTTTTTTACAGCTAAAGAAGTGGCGGCTTGTAGGGCAGTCTTGGTGTGAGCTGACTGGTCCCAAGCTGAACTGGGCTGACATGCAGGGCCTATAGAGGAGTGTGCTCCATCCTCTCCAGCCTGCCTCTCTGACTCCAGAGAGGCAGTGGCTGGCACACATTCACACAAGTACCTCCATTCCCCAAGAGCAGTAACTTCCTAGGTTAGGGCCCAGCCCAGTCACCTACCGGGAGGCCTGATAGGCCCATCTTGCCTGCTTCCCCTTTGGGCCCAACTGGCCCAGCCTCTCCTGGGTCTCCTTTTGGTCCTTTGGGACCCTGAAAGTCACGAGAATAAGGAATGTGTGGAGATTTGTGGGCGTTCTCCTCTCCCCTCACCCTGGTGGGTCTCTGACCTTAACAGGCCTGACCATACTTCCTCCCTCTGTCCCTCTGTCCCTCTGTCCCTCCATCCCTCCATCCCCTCCTCTCCCTCCCTCCCTCCTCCTTCTTCTGTCCCTCCCTTCCTTCCTCCTCTTTTCCTTCCTCCTCTTTTCCTTCTTTCCTTTCTCTCTCTCTCTCTCTCTCTCTCTCTCTCTCTCTCTCTCTCTCTCTGCTCTCTCTGTGCTATATAGTCAAGGATGATCTTGAATACCTGATCCTCCTGCCTTTACTTCCCAAGTGCTGGGGTTATAGGTGTGTGCTATCACACCCAAACTTATATCCTACTTTCTGCTTGTGAGTCCCCACCTCCAGCCTAGGTAGCTGGGAACAGCGACCAAAATGCAGTAGGGGAACTACGGGGAGAAGAAGGGGACACTCCGCCTCTGCTTCCCTGCATGCTTGAGGTGTGTGCTGCTTAGGGTAGGGTGGGGGTATACAGCGAGTATGTGGGATTGGGGTGTCTCTTCTGGGGTACTCATGAGGCTAACTCTGTTTTTAATTTTTTTGTGTGTGGTGCTAGAGATTAAAGCCATGGCCTCATGCATGATAGGTGAGCATTCTACCAGTGAGCTGCATCTCCAGCCCTCATGAGGCCAACTGTGCTCACATGTCAGGAGCTTTGAGTCACAGCATTCCTTCAGTCAAATAATATGCCACATGCAATATGTGCCTCATACTAGGGACCCAGAAGAAAAGACACATCTACAGGTATTGAGTGACACCCCAGAAGATGCTCACTTATGTTCATGTAGGAAGGCACACACACACACACACACACACACACACACACACACACCATGACATCATGCTAATAGCTAATATTTGTGGATTCTTGGCTTCCACACACCAGGCACTGCCTTCTATGGCTTGGAGCCATCAGAGCAGCCTTGGACCATCCTCACCTGTGTCCCAGGAACCTGAGGATACCAGGAAGTGAGCACTACCCAAGGCCTAAGGGGCCGACAGGGTCAGCTCACTGACAGCCTGGCTTCAGGTGTCATGCTTACCTACCCAATCTTAGCCGGTCTCCAACCCCCAGTGGTCTCTAATTCTGTACATGCCCAGCCCAAGCTGTACACACACACACACACACACACACACACACACACACACACACACACACACCAATATCCATATAATATTGGCACAGAAATGAAAGGCCGAGAGACCTTTTCTCCATCGATTCCTGGGGCACCGGGCAATCCAAGTTCACCCTGGAAGGGAACAGATGGTAAAAGCAGTTGTACCTCCCTTAGCCCCCAGTGGGGATTGCTGCCTCCCTGATCAGCTCATAGTCCCTGGGGCTGGGTCTTCACAGATGGACTTTGAGGAAGGTGCCCACGGTCTCCCTCCCTTCATGTACTCAACCCAAGGGGCAGATGGAGTTGATGGTTGTCACCGCTGGCTGGGGTCCTACATATTTGGGAGTTGGAGGGTTCAATGCCTTGTTCTGGGCCCCAGAGCCCAGGGTTGCCAGGGTCAGGACCAGGACCTGCCTCACTTCAGCATCTCGGGCTCTGTAATCTGAGACAAGGGGTGGGTGGATGAACATGTACAAGCCACAGAACAGCTGTGCAGATCAGCAGGCCACTACATTTCTGACAGCCCATCTTTCAATTTTAGGCTTCCCCTAAGCCCTTCAAGGGCAGTTATTTAGGGCCTGAAGAAGGAACGTGGGTTGGTTAGGAAGGAGCAGGGCCCCTTTCTCTGAGCCCCAGAAGCCATGTTAGGATGCCAGAAGGGAAATGGGGTGGAATCTAGAGATGAGAGCTTGGGGGTTCCACGGCTGCATCTACACTGACCTTGGCTCCAGGGATCCCTGGTGGTCCTGGGGCTCCCTGTGGCCCGGGAGGACCCTGTGTGCAAAAATTAAGCCAGTTGTGGTTAGACAAGACCTGCCCCTCCCTGCATACCCAGCCCTTCCATCCGAGACCAAGGCCTCTGAAGCTCGTTTCCCATCCAGTCACATCAGGCCACACCACATGCAGCTTGGTCTGGGCCCTGGGTCTTGGAAAAGGCCTGCAAGAGAGCACTGGGCATTGGGTAAGACACCAGTTCCATTCCAGAAGGCTCAGAAGTTCTCTGACAGTTCTCCAGCACGAATTTCTTTAAAACATTCTCCTGCTTAGGATTCAGCAATGGCTTCTCCTTGTCCCTGAAAGCGAGCTTAAGAAGTCCTTTTCTGGCATTCGAGACAGCTCCAATTTACAACATGAAAATGGCTTGGTTCTGTCATCTCTGCCATCCCTGCCCAGCTGCTCTGGCCCCTCACAAGCTCTCCTCTTCCCAAATGCTCCCCTGCTTGCTGATGTCTCCACTGAGGTCTCTGGGCTTACGTCTTCTCTACCCTTGTCAGCATTTCTAGGCCCAGTTCAGCCTCTCTGATGAGCTCCCTGTATCAAGCTCTCCCACATCCATGCTCACACACTTCCTACACAACTCCTTAGCACATTCTCTTGCTCAAGAACCAGCTATGGTTCCCAGTGTCCTCAGAATTGAGTCCTCGTCCCTCTCTGGCACCCAAATCCATCTCCCAACTTCCTGTGTTCACAGGGCTTCTCCCACATGGCTTCCAGCCAGCCTGGGACACACCATGCATGCATATGCCCCCAGCCCCATACCACACCATGCCACACACACACCACACTATGCATGCCTTGCCACTACACACCACACCATGTCACATATATCACAACATACACCATGCCATGCCATACTACACCACACCATGCCACACCATACCACACTATGCCATACCACAGCACACCATACCACAACAAAGCACAGCACACCATACCACACCATACCATATCACATGACATCATACCATACCATACCATACCACAGAACAATGCACCACACCATACCACACTACAGCACACCATACTGTACTACAGCACACCATACCACACCATACTACAACATACCACACTACACTATACCATATCATACAATACCACACCATAGTACAGCACACACATCATACTATACCACAGCACAGCACACCATACCACAGCACATATACCTTACTATACCACAGCACACCACACCATACCACAGCACACCACATACCATACCATACCATACCATACCACACCACACCACACCACACCACACCACACTACACCACAGCACACCACATATCATACCATACCATACCATACCACACCACACCACACCACACCACACCACACCACACCACAGCACGCCACGCCATGCCACACCACGCCACGCCACGCCACACCACAGCACACCACACCACAGCACACCACAGCACACCACAGCACACCACACCACACCACAGCACACCACACCACACCACACCACACCACACCACACCATATCATGCAGCCTTGTGTGGGCCACAGTTACCATCAGCTTGAACTTCCCTGAGGCCTGTGGGAGGTAACTGGAATTGGAACTTAGGCAAGGTCAGGCACCAGTGCCCAGTCTGGTCTCTGATGAATACTTCACCTCATCCCACATCTCTCCCTGCACCCAAGAGCAGCTGGCACTCAGCTCTCTCTGATCTGATCATGGGCCCAAGTGTTCCAGTCACTTGGGCATGGCTCAGAGACCACATGTATCCCAAGGTTATTAGGTCAGGTCTGTCCCTCCTTGACCCCCCTTGTCCCCCCTCCCTTCTGGTTATTAGAAGCCCTCGCTCTATAGCTAACAGTACCGGGGAAGCCCCAGGAGGGCTGAGTTTGGTCATCAGAAAATGTTCTGCCCTCTACTCCTGAGGAAAGAGCTTTCCTTTTTGCCTTGGCCTCTGGGGAGCTCAGGGCTCCATGGGTCAGCCACAGTAGTCTCCAAACAGGACTGATTTCAGGCACTTACTGAAACTGAGGTTACTGTGCTAAGCTGTTTTTAGCCCCTTGGATAATATACAAAGTGAGCCATTACTCCCTGAGGAATGGACATCAAGGGCACATCCAGGGCCTACCAGGAACACTCCTACCTTCAGGGCATCCAAGATCCTGCCATCATAGTCGATCACCACCGTGTCTCCTTGTTCTCCTTTGAGGCCGGGGAGACCCTGAGAAAGGAGAGGAAGAAATTCAGAGAAGAGATGCACCATGCAGGTGACGTGGCAGTTGTCTCCATCATACCCAGTGATAAGGCACCTCATTACTCAGGGCACACGCACACCGTGCTTGCAGTATGGTTCAGCTCTGTGGTGTGCACAGACCCTCAGATGTGAAGGAAGTGGCAGGGAGCTTGGGGGCTTACTGAGGAACTCACTGCCACTTGGCCTGAGGGGTTGGCTGGGAACACGTGGGTGTTCAGGTTCACGGAGGCTCAATCCTGCAATTCTCGGCAAAACTGGAAAGTCTAATTCTCCTTTTTGAGACAGGGTCTTTAGTTCAAGTTGGCCTCAAACTCAATATGTAGCTGAGGATGACCTTGAACTCCTAATCTTCCTGTTTCTAACTCCCTAGTGCTGAGACTACAGGCATGCACTACCATGCCTGGTTTTTGCACTATTGGGGATCAAACCTAAAGCTTCAAACCCAGGGCTTAGAACCTAGGGCTTTGTGTGTGCTAGGGAAGTGCTCTATGAACTGAACTACATCCCCAGCCCAGACAGCCTAATTTTGATGGGGGCATTCTTCAGACTTTTAAATGTTTGCAAGAAAACAAACCAAAACTGCCCCCACTCCCCTTCTAAGACACTGGGTTTACCAAGGAATGTGCGTGAAGCCTAGATCAGGCCCTATTCCTGCGTTTCTTGGCCTTCGGTAGAGGCCATATATAGTATGCACTAACCTCTCCATGCACTTGTGAGTATGCACAAGCCCACACTCATGCGCACACTCACACACCTGCACATCTGCAGAGGTGTGTACGGCTAACCAAGCCCTTCCCCCAGGAACTACATGTCCCCAACCAGACAGTTTCTGTCAGGAGCACGGGGCCAGCCATGTACACAGAGTCAAGACGGCCTGGGCCTTACTGTGCATTTGCCCTGGGGTTACAACCTGCACCAACCTGTCCAGTTTAGGCACAATCCCGCATTACTGTCTAATCTCATTCTCAGCTCCCTGCTTGGCCAGCCAGGATCTCATGTCTATTATTTTATTTACATATTTTTCCATTTCATATATGTGTTATATGCTTGTGTGTGTATGCATGTTTGCATGTGTGTGGGCATGTGTGTTTGTGGGTGAGTGTACACATGTATGCGTATATGTAGAGGCCCAAGGTTGATGTCAGGAATCATTCACGATTGCTCTTCCACCTTATTCATTGAGGCAGGGTCTCTCAATCAAACTCAGAGTTCACTGATTTGACTAGTCTTGCTAGCCAGCTTGCTTTAAGAACCCTTTAAGCATTTGAGGTTGCCTTAGCACCTGGCACTTACTGGGTTCTGGGGATCCAAATTCTGGTCCTCCTCTTTGTGTGTCCAGCACTTTAACTGCTGAACGATCTCCCCAGCACCCTCATATCTGTTTTGTAGAGGAAGCCAGTCTCTGGGGGTATGGGGGATGTGATCACCTCAGAAGGCAAGGGTGGGATGCTGAAGTCAGCATAAAGACCTGGCCACGTGAAGCAAGACAGCTAGCTAGGAGATGAGGCTTTGTGCATGCTAGGGGACATAGGAAGGGAAAGACCCCTCATTCTCTTGGCTTCCATTTCCATCTCTAGCTGGCTGACGCTGGGAGTTTTCAGCATAACTAACCAGACCACCCGAGTAAAGAGCTGGACCCTCCTTCTGACAAACATCACTGACTAGGTTGTTAAAAATAACTAATGGACTAGGCCTCGAGTCCAGCTTCTTTGTCACACACACAGAGACCACACACACACACACACACACACACACGTCCTCTGACTAATGTTTTCTCTCTCCTAACTTTCTTCTTCAACTGGAAGCCTTCACTATACCAAAAGATGGTCTCTTGAAGGACAGAATTTTATGAAGAAGAAGGCAATCCACTAGAGATACTTTCCATACTATCTAGCCTCTGTTGCAGATTAAGTGGCTTCAAAGACTCAGGTGACACCTGTGGCTGAGGCACTTAGGCAAGCTCCTCTCCTAACTCCTGCACTTGACTCTCTTCAAGTGCTGTCTTTCTGCTGTATCAAGAAACTCACTGATTTTGCTTTGTTCTTGGGGCAGGAGAGACCGTGGTTTCATATACCTTTAGTCCCAGCACTTGGGCAGCAAAGGCAGGCAGATCTCCGTGAGGTTGATGCCAGCCTGGACTACATAGTGAGTTCCAGGCTATCTGGGGCTACAGGGACACATTGTCTCAACAAAACAAAACAAAACAAAACACAAGCAAACAAACAAATAAACAAACAAAAAAACCCAAACAAAACCACTTACTGCTCTTGCAGAGGGACCTGTTACATTTTCAGGTGTTGGTAACACACGGGGATTGGTTACAAAAGATCTGAGGCTAGGGACTGAAGAGATAGCTCACTGATTAAGAACATTGGCTGCTCTTGAAGAAGACCCAGGTTTGGTTCCTAGCACCCACACAGTGGCTAACAGTCTATAATTCCAGCTCCAAGGGATCCAGTGCCCTCTTACGGCTTCAGTGGGCACAATACATGTGTGCTGGCATGTAGGCAATACATTCATACACATAAAATAAATTAAAAAGAGACTTCTTCCTCGTTCTTCCTAGTGTTCTACAGAGCAAAGAGCACTCAGTCCCTCTTCTGGCAAACGGTCAATGGGGTCAGTGACTTCTACTAGTGGGACCTATATTTGCTGATGGCCACAACCTATTACTGCCTTAAGATGGAGCTGCTAGGCCAGGGTCATAGCTCAGAGCCAAGCACATTTGAGGCCTTTGGTTTTATTCCTAGTACCACAGTATAGGCATTGCACACATGTGGTATACATACATATATACAGGCAAAACATTCATACATATAAAATAAAAATAAAAAATAAATCTTAAGAATAAAAGATCTGTGGTTGTCTAGGTGGATATTCTCCTGGGGAGAAGGAGGAACATGGGGCTTGGAAGAGTAGGGCCACCCCACAGTGGGCAGAGTCAGGCCTTAGACAAACTGGGGACCAGTGTTTGAAAATGCAAAGAAGATTCTAGAAGAGTATACAGTCATCTGGGGAGGGGGGAGAACTGTTACTTGGGACTTAAGAAGTTGGAACTTTTCCTTTTACGCACACACACACACGCATATATATATATATATATATATATATATATATATTCATTCTTCTAGTTCTGTTTTTATAGAGAACTATGTAGACCAGGCTGGCCTGGAATTCACAGAGATCTGCCTGCCTCTGCCTCCCAAGTGCTGGAACTAAAGGCGTGGGCCACCATGCCTGGCTATACACATCCATATTTAAATTTTAACTATATGCATGCATTATGAAATTTTTTAAAAATCACCAATTAATTAAAAATTTAAGAAAACAGATGCCTAGGTCTTGTAGCTCAACTATTCCTCTGGGACTCCTATGGAGACAATGGAGGCTTCTAAAGCTACTGGGACCCTGGACCCCGCTGGTGTGGCCAGAGAGAGGTTACTTACCCGGGGCCCTGCGGCTCCATCCGTGCCTGGGTGGCCAGGCTCTCCCTGTGGAGACAAATGGTTGATGCCTGGTCTGTGAGGTTCCCTGCCCCACTTTCAGTCCCCTCTTCTCCAGTGGGCCCGAAGTGTCTAATGGCTTATGATCAAGAATGACCTTCAGGAACAAGATTCCTACTAGACTCTGTTTGTTTGTTGGTCTTTTTGAGACAGGGTCTCCCTATAGCTCTAGCTGGCCTGGGACTCACTATATAGACCAGGCTGGCTTGAACTCCCAGAGATCCACCTGCCTCTGCCTCCCGAGTGCTGGGATTAAAGATGTGTGTCACCATGCCGAGCCACTACCAGACTCTCTGACACCCTATGCCGGTAGTAATGGGGACACTGAAGCCCAGGGTGACAAGGCTACATGGAAACTTAGCTCAGAGCTAGGTCTGAAAGAGGTCTTGTCACTAGTTCAGATCCACAGCCTCCCTCCCCCAGACCAGACTGATTGAGTCTAAAGGAGGCCCTCTTTAAAAGTGCAAACTAAGAGGTGAAACTACATCTACCCTGACCACTAGGTGACCCCATGAATGGGGCCTTCAGGTGCTGGGGCAGAACAGTGTGATGTCACCTTTGGTCCTAGGGCGCCATCCATGCCAGGCTGTCCTTGGGGCCCCACATCCCCTGGCTCACCCTGAAATAGACACAGTAGCAATGAAAGCAAGCAGTAGATGCAAGCCTGGGGTTGCTGGGCCTTGTGCTCAGGTCTTTTGGTGAACCAGGTTCTTCTGGGCTGAGGGATGAGGCTCAGGGATCTCTCCAGCCTGGGAGATCTAGGACCAGTCATCCCTTTCTGGTCTGGGTCTTGGCACATACCTGGCCCAGCTCAAGGGCTCGAGATTTTATATAATGACTGTGAAACTATCCTATTTTTTATTGTTTCTTTCCCCCACTAATGTTAAGAGCATCGATTGGCAATTCTGACTTGATTCAATGATCACTGTGTTGTTTGCCAAATAGGCTTTTCTCTAATTCCATTATTCATCCTTGTGGCATTCTACCACAAGGAAGAAGTGATTAAAAAATATTTTATTTATTTATTATTTATTTATTCATTCATTCGTTTGTTTATTTATACATGTACACATCCCACAGCATGCCTGGAGGTCAGAGGACAACTCATGGGAATTGGTTCTCTCCTTCCACCATGTGAGTCCTGGGGACTTCAGGACTTGCTCACTCTCTCTCTCTCTCTCCCTCTCTCTCTCTGAGACAGGTTTTATCACTGGCCTGGAACTTGGCAAGCAGGCTAGGCTGGCTGACCAGCGAGCCCCAGGGAGCTGACTGTCTCCATCTTCCTAGTACTGGGATTAAAAACACAAGCTATGATGCCTCGTTTACGTCCCTCCCTCCTTCCCTCCTCTGCCCCCCCCCCCTTTTCTTCCCTGGGTTCTAGCTATCAAATACATACCCTTAGGCTTGCAAGACAGACATTTTACTGATACCTATCTCCTTAAACTCTCTCTCTTTTCAATTTTTTTTTGAGACAGGGTCTCACTTTATAGCTCCAGCTGGCCTAGAACTCTCTATTTAGACCAGGCTGGCCTCAAACTCATAGAGATCTGCCTGCCTTAGCCTCCTGAGTGCTGGGATTATGGGTGTGTACCACCTGCTTGGCTCAAGAGACATTTTGGAGGCAGACTGGCCAGGACTTGGTAACCTTGGCAAAGGATTTGGGGAGCAAGGTATACAGATGACAACTTGTTTCTAGCTTGGTACTAGGCAAGGAGTAGACGAGACCACCTAGATGAGATGCCAGGCCTGCTGTCAAGGGCGGCCAGGGCCCCCTTTTGCCTCTCTCTGGCCTTCTCTGGGAACTGGCCCATAGTTCCATGATGTGAAAGGGTCAGGATAGGGGCATCTTCCAGGCAGACAGCAACTTTGGAGGGTAGAAGGTGGGGACATTGGTGAAGAGGGGCATATACCTACCTTGGGCCCTGGGGGTCCAGGAAGTCCTGGCTGGCTGGGCATTCCATCATCCCCCTGAGGAGAAAATAGTTGAGGCTTTGGCCATCACATGTGGACATGTTGGTCACACGTTTGGTTGCTCAGTTGGCTCCGACCCACACTAGGCTCCCCAGCATACCTGTTTGGTCCAAGCACCTGAGCCAAGCACCTCTCTCTAGCCCCTTAATCCTCTAGGACAAGACCTGAGTCAGATACATCTCAATATCCTACCCTTATGTGATGGCTAATCCTGGGTGTCAACTTGACTGGATCTGGGATTAACTGAAATGAGAGAGATCTTCTTGATTGGATCATCTGAAGCTGGAAGACACACCCTGAATGTGGGTGTTACCTTCTGATGGCAGCCAGTATAAAAGGCCATGGCAGAGGAGAACGCTGGGCTTCTTGCTGCTTGCCTTCTCTCTCACTGGTGAGTTCACCTTGCTGTTATAGACTGAAGACTAGCTGATCTTTTGGAATTCATCAGACCTTCAGTGCCAGATTGGGACTACTGAGACATCCAGCCTTGTGGACTGTGCGATTCTCAGCCTCTCCAGTGTGGTGTAGCCATTGTTGGACTACTCGGATTCTATCCTGTGAGCTAAGCTGATAAATCTCTGTACTTATATATTCATTCTGCCGGTTCTGTTTCTTTGGAGAACCCTGACTAATACACCTTACTCCTGCTACCCCAAGCTGTCTGGGAACCAGTCTCAGCAGGTGTCTTCAGAACACAATGGATGGACAGGTGAATGGTAGCAAATTCACTCAACTAAGATTTTGTGAGCATCCCATGGGTCAGGCACACATGTCCCTACTCCACGGAGTTGGAGGAGGCCATGGGACAAGAGGGAAATAAACATCAAGCCAGAAGGGCTTAAGAGCTGGGAAGGCACAAGGGGGAAGGCTTGGGGATAGGCTTCGAGAGCAGGAGTGGGGTACAGTTCTGCTGAGGAGTGGATAGGGAGGAGGTTCCTGGAGTGGGGTACAGTTCTGCTGAGGAGTTGATAGGGAGGAGGTTCCTGGAGTGGGGTACAGTTCTGCTGAGGAGTGGATAGGGAGGAGGTTCCTGATTTGCCACAAGGTGGGGAAGCAAAATCCAGGTCACTGGTTGGTTCTCAAGCTTACCTGCACAGTCACCCAGGAGTTTGACTCAACAGACACCAGACCCCGCCCCCAAAGTCTAGGGGCCAGAGTTTGTCTTCCTTCCCCTTTCCCTCCCTTCTCCTCCCCACTTCTTTTCCTTTCTTTTCCTCTTTCCTCCCTTTTGAGAAAGAGTTTCCTGTAGCCCAGGCTGGCCTTGAACTTACTATGCAGCCAGGGCTGATCCTCATGTCTTTGCCTCCTGAGTGCTGGGGTTACAGGCTTGCACCACCAGGGCTTAAACCCAGGGCTTCTTGCATGCTAGGCCAGCAGTTTGCCAACTGGCCTGCATCCCTAGCCCCAGAATTTGCATTTCTGACAAGCCTCTAGGTGATGGTGGCATTGCTGGTCTCAGGACCACAGCTTTAAGGACCGTGGGCCAGTCCTGAAGTGGGTGTGACATGTTTAATGATAGGAAAGAATGAGCAAATAAGTGAAAGAAATTCTGGCTTTCCCGAGACCCAGAACAGGGCCGGCCACACCACAGTGAAGACTCAGCTCTGGGGATGAGAAGAACACTTTCCCTATGGGGAAACCCTGTCCCCATCCCCCTCCTCATCCCCAGCCCCCGCCCTTCTCTCCTCCACAGGGCCCTCTCACCTTCTTCCCAGGAGTCCCAGGCTCTCCCTGAAAGGGAAACAAAATGAGGGTGCAAGAGGGGTCAGAGCCATAGGTGCGCGCTGCACATCAGACCTCTGCCTCCTCGGTACAACTAGCACCAATGACTCATGCTTAGTGTTGGCCCAGAGACCCTGGGTCCCTCAGAGAGATGCAGATACCCTTGGGTTTCTTTTCTGAGCCCATTAGTCCCAGACACTTGGGCAAGTGTCTGCTCTTGAAAGAGAAGAGATGGCACTTCAGCCTCAGAGAGGTATTGGAACATGGGATGCCCAGGAAGGCCCTGGCTCACTGCACACTTGCTAACTGGAACTCTTTCTCCATCCTGGCTCTGTCCTCAGTCTGAGGACCCAGATCCTTCCCACCCCAGGTGATGCCCAAGCCCTAAGAGAGAGTGCTGTCATCTGAAGTGTCTTCAGAAGCTAATGCAAGCCCATCTTGGTGGCGCACGCCTTTAATTCCCAGCACGCCGAGGGAGAGGCAGGTGGATCTCTGGGAGTTCAAGGCCAGTCTGGTCTCCAAAGCTCCAGGCCAGCTGGGGCTACAGGGAGACCCTGTCTCAAAAAGACCAAAAAAAAAAAAAAAAACAAAAAAAACAAACAAAAAAAAACCTGTAGGGCTTCACTTGTACTTGCGAAGGGTCAGAATCAACTAAGAGGCCCTCCAGTGGGAGAATGGGAACGTAATGGGCATTAGACAGTGGAGTTAGAGCCCGGCGTAGAAAACAATGAGCAAGTTGGGGAAAGATCAGCGAACTCTCCAAGTGCCAGTCTGAAAACATTGCATGCTGGAGGGTTCTGTCCACATGGGATTCTGCGGAAGAAGCCATGGAGGTGGTAGCAGGATCAGTGGTTGCTAGCGGATGGAGAGAGGAGGGGAGAAGGGAGGACCACAGGGGACGTCTGTGTGTGTGTGTGTGTGTGTGTGTGTGTGTGTGTAGTGCATGTACATGAGTGTACAGATGTGCGTGCCCCTGTGGAAGCCAGAGAAAGATATCAGGTGTCTCCCTCTACTGCTCTCTGCTTTTTTTTTTTTTGCTTTGAGACAGGGTCTGTCACTGAACCGGAAGCTTGTTTGAGCTAGATTGGTTGGCCAGCGAGCTCTTGGGATCCTCCTGTCTCTGCTGCCCAAATGCTGGGTTTGCAGGCACACACAGACATGCCTGGCTTTTTATGTGGGTGCTGGGGATTTTACTCAGGTCCTCATGCTTGCCGAGCAACTACTTTTATTTCCTGAGCAATCTCCCCAGTCCCTTGCACAGGGTTGCTTAAGACTGAAATTATGAAGTGTGATAATATCAACATATTTGTTCTACAACAGCACGAGGGAGTTGCCTGTGAACTGAGGACTTTGGGGGACAATGCAGTTCCTCAGTTGTGGCAGACAAACTTTGGTGGGGAATGAAAATAACCAGGGGAATGTGCATATGGGAGGCAGGGGGTGGGGACACCTGGGAACTCTGTACCTTCCTCTCAACTTTGCTGTGAACCTAAAACTGCACCAAAAATAAAGTCTACTAAAACCAAACATCTAAGGGCTGGGAGATGGCTCAGCAGTTAAGACCACTGGCTTTTCTTACAGACGATCTGGATTTGGTTCCCAGCATCCACATGGCAGCTCACAGCCCCCTGTAACTCTGACACTCTTTTCTGGTCTCTGTAGGCACCAGGTATGCATGTAATATACCTACATACATGTAGGCAAATATTAATGTCCATAAAAATAAAAATAAATAAGTCTTCAAAAACCCCCCCACAAAAAATGAAACCAAGCCATCAAGGTGTCATGTGATTCAATCCTCACCATGCAGTGTGAAATCAAGGTAGAAAGATCTACCATACCCCTATTTGGCACATGAATAAACTGAGGTCTACATGTGGTAACCTGCCTCTTCTTCCAGCTGAGTGTCCTAACCTTCCTGCTTCAGTTTCAGTGGGGGAGGTTGGGAGAGAGGAGGGGTGTGGAATGGAGGCTTGGGAGCTGGAAGAGGGGTGCTGAGGACGCACCTTGGGTCCTGCGGGTCCCTTGGGGCCCTGGAAGAAGACCAGAGAAGAGAAGGTGTTAGACATCATTCTGGAAGCTGTTCCTGTCTGTCTTGTCATTTTCCTTTTATCTAGGGTGACGCCGTGTCCCGAGGAAGAGGCAGGCTATCACTAGAAGCAGGGGTGTGTGTCTAGGATTGACTCCCTGTGCCTTGGACAGCAGCTGTTTCAGGGCTTATGTGGTCATAGGTGAACTACATACTCACCCAGGAGGGTGAGGTACTGGAATTCTACCCAGGCTGGAGACCTTGCCCATCCACGCTTCCATTGTGGGCAGAGGAGTGGGTACATCCACAAATACACCTACATAATCCTGGTGTGGGTGCAAGTGGATGATAGATTTAGAAATGTGGAAACACATTTCCGGGCATGTCTATGAGGGCATTTCCAGAAAGGTTTAACTGCAAAGGGAGGACCCACCCTAAATGTGGGTAGCACCATGCCAGGGGCTACGGTCCTGGACTCAAGACAAGGAGAAAGTGAGCTGCACATCAGCATCCATCTCCTACTTCCTGAAGGTGGACACAGTGTGACCAGCTGCCTCACACTTCTGCCATGCATTCCCCATGATAGACTGTACCCTTAAACTATGAGCCAAAAGAAATTCTTCTTTTTTTTTTTTTCTGTCTTTTTGAGACAGGGTCTCCCTGTAGCTCCAGCTGTCCTGGAACTCACTATATAGACCAGGCTGGCCTTGAACTCAGAGAGATATGCCTGCCTCTGCCTTCTGAGTGCTGGGATTAAAGGTGTGCGCCACCACGCCCAGCTGAAATCCTCTTTAAGTTGCCTTTGCTGAGTATTTTGTCATAGCGACAAGAAAAGTAACTATTATATCAGGAAAGGGGCTTCCAGGTCTGGACGCTATGCCTTATCAGCCCAGGCTTTGCAAAAGCCCTGAATACTCACCACCTCACCATCTTGTCCAGGCTCTCCTTTAGGACCCTAAAGAGGTAGGAGAAAATAGCCATAAGGACTGGGCATGGTGGTGCACGCCTTTAATCCCAGCACTCAGGAGGCAGAAGCAGATGAATTTCTGAGCTTGAGGCCAGCCTGGTCTACATTGTGAGTTCCGGGCTTACAGGGAGACCGAGTCTCAAAAACAAAACCCCAAACCAAAAACAGAACCACCACCAACAAAATAGCAACAAGGGACCAAAAGGACCCACATTATTTGAGCTTGAATCTCATGCTAGGACATGGGCAGGGATCTAAGAGCATCTAGTCCACCTGCCCTCAATCCTGCGATGTGATTGTCATCATCCCTACTTCACAGATGACAAGGTTGAGGCTTAGGCAGTTACCTGCCCAATGTGACAAAGAACAGATGAGCCAACAGAAAGCTGCCTCAACAGGGAACCCTGGTGGCAGTCTGGCGGAGGTGTGGGCTCTGTATTGGAGGAGAAGAGAGGCCCTGGGTAGTGAGCAGTAAGGATCGGTGGAAGCACTTACGTACAGGCGTCAAGAGTTAGAGCTGGGGTGAGGATTGAGACTGACCTTGAAACTAAGGTCAAGGTTAGGGTCTGTTGGGGGTTAGACTTGGGACTTCAGTCAGGCTCAGGGTTAGAGTCTGGGGTGTAAAATAGGACATGGAGTCAAATCTTGAGTAGGGTTAGGAGCCAGGACTGTGCTAGATTTGAGGCTTGGTTGGTTTAAGGGTCTGAGTTAGGTGTGAGATCAAGGATGAGATGTGAATTGGGATTAGGGTTAAGGTGGGGTCCAGGGTCAGTGTGTGGATTGTGTGACAGCTGGCATGGGTGTCCTAGGAATAGTACTGGGTTGGAATTGGCTCTGGGCTCAGAGTTGGGGTGTGCATCAGTACAATACCAACTCTTAGGGCCCACAACTCCATTTCTTCTCTTACCACTGGGCCTTGAGCTCCCTTGGGACCATCTTTTCCAGTGTCACCAGGAGGGCCCCGGGCCCCAGGTGGTCCAGGGGGCCCTGGAGGTCCTGCAGCTCCATCTTGACCTTGGTCTCCCTGAAAGACATAGGATTTGGCATGACCCTGAGGGTGAGCATGAGGGGGTTCCAGCTTCCAGCAAAGGGGGTCCCTTAGATGAGCAGTCCCTGTGCCTTTCCGTCCCTAGCCTTTGAGGCAGCCACAAAGGAAAAGTCTTTGCTAGTGGCCTTCTGACTACTTCTTGGTAGCTGTGTGAAAGGACCTTGGTATAACAGGCCCCAAATGACCTTGTATACCTTATGGAATATGTCACCTTCTCAGCACTCAAAGCCTAGATATGGTTAGGTGAGAAAAGACACACTCTGGGTATGGAAGAAGTGTGCATGCCATCTAGTCTTCCAGCTAGGGGATGAGTATCTCCTGCAAGATCTTCCTGGTTGGGCCTCACTTGCTGCATTAAAAAGAACAGAAATGCACACTTGGGCATTTATGGTATGTTCACACAAACAACAGCATGTGAACACTGACAACAGCTTTCTTTGTAATAGCCCCAGGGTAGAAATGGTTAAAATGCCCTCCCAGAGCTGAACAGTTGAACTGTGAGCCATCATATTATGGAGTGCCACTCAGCAATAAACAAACAAACAAACAAACAAAACAGGAAAGGCCTCATCCCAGCCTTGGGAGGCTGGGACAGGAGGATTGTTGTGAGCTCCAGGTCCGCCTGGATTACATAATGAGTTCCAGGTCAGCCTTGGCTACAGAGTGAGATCCTGTAGAAACAAAAAAAAAAACAGCTGGGCATGGTGGCATACCCCTTTAATCCCAGCACTTGGGAGGCAGAGGCAGGTGGATCTCCGTGAGTTCCAGGCCAGCTGAGGCTACAGGGAGACCCTGTCTCTAAAAAACAAAAAAAAAGCTGGGCATGGTGGTGCACATCTCTAATGCTAGTACAGCACTCAGGGGGTGGAGGCAGGAGGGTCAAGACTTCAAGTTCATCTTTGGCTCCATAGTGAATTTGAGGCCAGCCTGGGATACATGAGACCTTGTCTCAAAAAACTTAAATCAGGGCTCAGTTGGTAAAGGTGCTTGCTACTAAGCCTGATAGCCTAAGTTTGATCCCTGGGACCTACATGGTGGAAGAAGAGAATTGACTCCTCCCAGTTGTCCTATGATCGCCATACTTGTACGGTGGCATGTATATGCACACACACATACACGAAAATAAATAAATGTCATAAAAAAAACCCAGCCAGGCATGGTAGCACAGGCCTTCAATCCTGGCACTCTGAGGGTAGAGGCAGGTGGATCCTGGTCTATCTACTGAGTTCCAGCAGGGCTGCATAGGGAGTCTCTGTCTCAAAAACAAAAACAAACAAACAAACAAACAAACAAAAAAAACCCAAAAACCCAAAAAACCCAAAACCCCCAAAACCCCAAACTCAACTCAAACTCAAACTCAAACTCAAACTCAAACGCAAACTCAAACTCAAACTCAACTCAAACTCAAACTCAAACTCAAACGCAAACGCAAACGCAAACTCAAACTCAAACAAACTCAAACTCAAACTTGGAGCCAAATAAACAACACTCAAGTATGAAATTCTCAAAAATAAAAGAGATTACATTAAAAAGACAAAAACAGCCCCTCCCCAAAGAAACAAACTGGGGACACACGCATGTAAGAACGTGAATGCATTGCAGGGAAACTATGCTGAGAAAAAAAAGTCAGCCTCAAAAAGCTATACTGGGGGACAGGCTCTGGAGAGGTGGCTCAGCTGTTAGAGCTACTGCTCTTGCTGAGGACGCCCTTTGGTTCCCAGCACCCATGTCAAACAACTCACAGCCTCCCGGAACTCCAGTTCCAGGAGATCCAATGCCCTCTGGCCTCCAGTTGTGCACACAACTCATACAGGCACAGACACATACACATTAAAATATTTTAAAAAAGCTAAAGGCTGTGTGATCGTGTCTGCCTGATCTTCTTGAATAGAAAAGTTATACAGGAAGAGATTAGTGGTTGCCAGGGGTTAAGGATGAGGGGGTGAGCCTAGCTAGCAAAGGAAAGCCTGAGGGATTTTTGTGTGGTAGATACGAGTCCATATATGATAACACTGCACAGAGGAAAACATGCCTGAACACATACACACATGCACACTTATGCACATACACACTCATGCATAGACATACATTTATACACTTATGCACACACACATGCACACAATTACATACATGCACACACTCATGCACTCATGTACCATGTGTGCACATAAAATCACATGGCCTCACACATTTATGCATATGTGCATGCACACAGTCATGCACACACACTCATACACACAATCACACTCAACACACACATATGCTTCTGTACATACACATATGCACACACTCATGCATACACACACACACACACACACACATGCCCACAAGCATGTGTAAAATTGGGGAAATGTGAGTAGGGCTGGTGGGTTGAGTGATTATTGGTCTTCTGATAGTTAGATTGTACGACAGTGGTACACAATGTTGTACCAATAGTATATACAAGATGTGCTATTAAGTGGGGGCAGTTGGATGAAGGGTACATGCGATATTATTAATTAAAAGTGCAAGTGAATTTACAATGATCTCAAAGCAAAAGGGCAACAGTAGACAAGAGGGGACACACAGTCTCATGCAACACCAAATCCCCGACTCTTGAACCCAGGATTAGTACCAGGCCAGACCATGCCAAACGCTCATTTCATGGTCCACCCTGCAAGACAGGAGGCCCACTGTGTGACTGGCACAGGTACAGTAAAGGAGGTACCAGTCATGGGCCACAGTGCAGTGGCTCTCAACCTTCTGACAACCACAAAGGAAAGAAGCTTTGAGCAAACTCAGCGCTGTATGAAGAAGCACTTCCTGGAGATGATGCAGCCTTTGTGAACAGCTGGCCAGGGCAGCTCTCATTCTACAGATGAAGTGCTGGGGGTCAGGGAGGGCAATCATCCCTCAGGGTCACCAAATTAGGACATGCTGAGCCTCCTCTTGCTGCTAGCGCAACTGGTCTTTTAAAGTCTTTTTCCACTTTTTTTTCCATTTTAGTAATGTGTGTATGGTGTGCATGTGTGTGCCTATATGCTTGCATGTGTGTGGGCAACGTGTGCATGTGGAGACCCAAAGTTGATGTTGGAGATCATCCTCAGTCTTCCACCTTATTCATTGAGGCAAGGTTTCTCAATCAAACCCAGAGCTCATAGATCCTAGTCTCTCTAGCCAGCTTGCTCTGGGGATCCCCTGTCTCCACTTTCCAAGGCTGGAATTACAGGCAGGCTATTATGCACACCCTGCACTAATGTGGATTCTGGAGATCTGAACTCTGGACCTCTTGTTTGAGCTGCAAGCACTTTAACCAGTGAGCCATTTATCAAGCCCACAACGGGTCTTTTTTAGACACTTTTTTCCCCCCATAGGAGGAAAAGAACTCACCTCTCCAGCAAACTGCACATAAGACAAACTTTGCTTATTTTTCTCAATTGATAGATGGATGGCAGCTCTTTCTTGCTATGACTCAGATTGCTGACCTGTCTGGCCAGTGCCCTGATCAAAGGGTTCTAACTCTAGATCCCAAAGTAGCATGTGGCAAGTCACCCAGTCTCAGGACTGATGGGTGGATATTACTGCTCTATTTAGTACTGAGGGACTGAGTCTGGAAGAATTTCATTCTCTCTTCCTGTTGCTCCTCTCACAGCTCAGAGGCCCCAGATTGGGAGTCCCTGGCCTGACTCCAGTTATTAAGGTAGAAAAAGAATTTCGGACCCTGTACAGGCCCTTTAGAAGATTTTTTCTTTCTTTTGTTAACCTTCCCTCTCCTTCTGGGCCTGGGTGGCTGAGGTCTGGCCCTGAAAACACAGCATGAGTCGGAGTTGGGGAGCACAGCAAACCAGCAGGCCAGGTCACCTCACTTAGCCAGTCTACCTTGAGGATGCGGCGATTGTACCCATGATGGTCTCTACTTATAAAGCCTGTGTTGAGCCGTGGGAAAACCATCTAGTTGGCAAACAAGTTTTGTGGTCAGAAAAAGAGGAGGAGAACCTCAAAAATCACAAGGCAAAGCCAGCTGAACCAACCCAGTAAAAAGCAGCTTGTGACAGGTAATGCTACCCCTCCCCTGAAAGATGGCTGCCATGCTGGCTGTGGGCCTGCAGGTTCTTGCTATTCTCTGACAGAAACCAGTGCCCATCTCTCCACCTCCTGTGACTAATTTGTCCAACAGCATGCAGGGTGTGATGCTAGATCCATCCTGGGTGTCACCCTTAACAGGTGTGACAGTTCTCACTTCCTGACCCTTGGCAAGCTGAGCCCAGAAGCCTCTCTAAGAACCCAGGCACCATATTGGGAGGAAGCCCTGAGACACATGGAGAGCCACACATGGCTGCTTCCCAGCCAAGTGGGAATAGCTACATCAACTGCAACCATGTGAGGGCGTCATCACCTCCCAGGACCAGCTGCCTCTGCCTGCAATCACGAGAGACTCTAGCCAACCTATGGGACCATCAGAAATAATGATAGTCATTTTAAGCCACTGAGCTTTTCGGGGGAGATAGTTGTTTCATAGTTTACTGGGACCCCAAGACAAGGGGCAGAACATCCCTGAGGAGCCAAGGAGCTTGGGGAGAAATGTGGCCTTTCACAACCTCAGGATCAGAGGGACCCTAGTCATGTGGACTGGGCAACTCTATCGGGAAGATCAGCTTCGTGAAGCAGTATTTTTCTTGGCAGTCACGGAACAACAGGGGCATCCTTTCTCTGACTTCAGAGAAATCTCCCTGGCTCTCTGAGGCTCTGGTCCTACCTCCCTGTCAAAGACCCAGCAAGGGTCAGCTCTGCTCATCACAACTCAGCCTGTTTCAGCCCTTCCCTGATCCAGCTCTTGATCACAAATCCCCTGTGACATGGGCCCTACCGTCCTCATTTCGCAAAACCTGGCCTCAGCTTTGAAGTTGACCTGGGTCCTGGCCTTGCTTGTCTACAAAGCAGCCCCAGCCTGTGTGTTCTGCCCTGTGCTCTCTCCTTCTCTCCATCCCACAGAGACTGTTCTCCTCTTGAGTCCAAACAGCTCACCTATTCTTCATCCCAACCCTGCCCCCAGAGCTTACATGATTGACATGATTGAGTGACCCTTGCACCACAGTGTCCTTCCTATAACCTTAGACACGACCCAGACTTTCTCTGGGCAGCTGGTGACCAACTCTGTCTCTACAGTTTGGGCACTCTGCCTAGAACATTCTGGAAATGGTGAGGATACCTGGTAGAGCTTCTTAAGTGCTCCTGTCAAGACCCACTTTTAGGAACCACCTGAGGTACACAAGCCTTTCTGAGTTCCTGGGCCTAGGGGCCACTGAGGGCAGCAGAGGACTGGAGCAGACATCTATTGTCTGTCTCCATGCTGAATGCCAGTGTCTTTTATGCTACTGACTTTTATGATTATGATGAGTCTTCACAGTACCTGCTGGGGTGGGGAAATATGACTCGTGCAAGGTTCGCGAGCTGGGAAGTGGCAGGGTTGAGCTCTGGGGTCTGAGATGCTGACCTCAGGGCCTTCTCTTTCTCTGAGTGTCAGCTGCCCCTCAGGAAGGTCAGTCTCTGACTGGGGACCAAGGCCAACCCCACTGTCTGGTGACAAGTACAGGAAGCAGGAACTTGCCAGACACTCATCATCTGTGAGGGAGATAGTTGCCTCACTAGGTGAGGGCACTTGGGGGCTTCCATATAGTAGGCACCGGTCGGGAGGGAGGGTTGCCTCGCTTGCCTCTCTCTGTGGTAAGCTGTGGGGAGCTGGGACCCTGAAGAAATGCCCTATTATAATAATATTAAACAAACCATGTGGGCTGGATGAGGGAGGTGGTGCTCCATTCTTACCCGCGGGCCAAAGTCTCCTGGTGCACCCTGGGAACCAAACACAGGAGAGTAAATGGTCACTGATTTATTATTTCTCCACATTTACTGTTGAACATTTTCTCTGTGCTTCACATACATTTTGGCAAAAACAACAGACAGGCCTTGTTTTTAATCTCCATGTCCAATGAGGGCACTGAAGCACAGAGAGACCAAGTAATCTGCTCAAGGTCACACAGCTAGAAGATTGAAACCAGGCATTCCCTCATCTATGACTGCTTTGCAGATGTTCAAGGCCCTAGGCACAGTGTAACAGTGATAGCTGCTCCCACTGTGACCTCTCAGAATCCCAGAACGTTGGACTAGTAAGAGATAATAAATCCTTGAGCTTGGACACAGTACATGATATAGTAATAGATACCAAGACACCAGCTTCTCTCTGGTCTCCAAGCCTCTGGGTAATTTCCATGGTTTGGTGGCACCATCCAGAACCAGTGGGAAGATAATCAAACATCTACCAGCTGGGTCAGTGCCTTCAACACATCAACAAAGACCATTCAGATGGTGTCCTCATGCAACCTCCCCCATTGCTCTGTGAAGCTGGCTTTAATTTACAGATGGAGACACTGAGGCCCCTAGAGCTCAAAGCCACACAGCGATGGAGACGGAACATAGAGGAGGCTCTGAGCACCAGATCCCGTGTCTTTCCACAGCTCTCTCAGCTTTGTTGGTAGTGGGGAGCACCAGTCTGTCCCTACCTGAGTGGCCATACCACGGCAAGTTCTACCACACCTTGGTAGGCTCCATCACACCACGGCAGGCTCCACCACACCACAGCAGGCTCCATCACACCATGGCAGGTGCCACAACCCAACACTCTTAACTTCTCCATTTCCAAATCCCAGGCCAAAGCTGCATGAGGCCTCTGGAGGCCTCACTCAGCCACTCTCGGGTTTGCTCTGGACCTTCTTGATCTCACACCAGTTCCACACAAATCTCTTCTGCTCTCTTCCAAGAAACCTGGTGATCCTATGTTTAATGCCAAGTGCCAAGAGGGCCATTGCAGATCTTGTTTACTTACAGTAAGATACTCTCCTTCAAGGGCAGTGGCTCTTTGGAGTCTGGGCTCCATCCATTTGTCAGGGGATGGACCATCCACCATCTCTCTGTTTATCCATTCATCCATCTGTCTATTCATGCATCTATTCACCAACCCATCCATCCATCCACTCATCTACTTACCCACCTATTTATCCATAATCCATCCATCCATTTCACAAAAGACTGGGAAGACAACCCTCTACTGCCCGTTTCTTTGGTGTCTTCCCATAGGGAACTGTTCATCACTGTTCATGCCCCAAGCTCTCCTGGAACCCTGCTTAATGTTGGAAACTTGCCTTGGAAACTTGCCTTGAAGCTGGGTGTGGTGGTGCAGGCCTTTAGTCTCAGCATTCGGGTGGCAGAGGCAGGGGGATCTCTGTGAGTTCAAGGCCAAAAAAAAAAACATAGTGAGTTTTAGGCTAGCTGGGGATACAGGGAGACCCTGTCTCAAAAAGACCAAAAAAAAAAAAAAAAAAAAAAGGAAAGAAAGAAAGAAACTTGCCTTGTTTTGTTACCCCAGGCATCAGAACTCAGATTCAACCCTCTTAGTATATTACCATGTCGGATGTAAGCCTCCTACCCATTTTAGGAGATAGGCATTGCTTGTTCTACTTTAGAGACAGGGAAAGGGAGGCTTTAGGAGAGGCCTTGATTGGCTCAATTTTCTACTCTAGAACTGAGGTTTGAAGTAGGTGGCTGTAGCTTTCATCAGCTCGCAGCATCTGGACAGCATCGAAAGTACTTACCTTTTCCCCTTTGGGGCCTGGAAGTCCCTGGAGAAGGGAGATAGAGAAAGAACTGGTGTGAGTGAGGAGGAGGGAGGAAGGCTGGGCTGCTCAGCTTTTGGCTGCTCATGGCTGTGAGGGCAGAAGGGCCTTTGGGGCTGGCAGGGCTGTGGGCAGCTTAGTGGAATGCTACATTAGCCTGCCAGGCCTTAACAAGCCGCCCTTGCTGTCTCCTGGAGGCTCCACACCGATCCTCAGGGTGAGGGAGATAAGGGCTGGGGAGTCACCAGCAAGGGTCCACAGGCACCTTCTCAGCAGGAAGAGAGACGCATGGACTAGTCTTTCTGCACGGAGGATACAAATCCTCCCTGCTTGGCCTCTGCTGGTGAGGAGGCCATTGCCAGAGCTGTCAGAGCCAGTCTTCAGAAAAATACTCTCCTTCAAGAGTGGTAGGCCCTTGAAGTCTGGGCTCCATTGACCCATCCACCCATCTACTCATCTACCCACTTACCCATCTATCCATCCATCTATTCATCCATCTACTCAGCTACCACTTACTCATCCATCCATCCACCCATCTACACTCACTTATCTACACATTCACTTATTTACTTGGTTATCCATTTATCCATCCATCCATCATCCATCCATCCTTTCATCTATCCACTTACCTACCCATTTATTGATTGATCCTTTTATTCATCCGTCCATCTACCAGTCCTTTCATCCATCCATCCATCCATCCATCCATCCATCCATCCATTGATACACCTGTTGGGAGCTATTAGTATAAGCACAGCCGTTATGTACACTGAGCTGTGGCAGGCTTGCTTGTTTACTTTATGATCTTTCACCTCGACTCAAGAGTTTGTGTGTTTTGCACACCAGTACCTAATTGTTCTGCCAAGTCAGGAGGAATGTGTTGATAATTTAGGGAAGATGGTTAAATGGTGGAATTCACAACAAGTATTTGACCGCTCCTTGACCCTCAGATAAAGGTGGGAAAAACAGCTGTTGAAGCTGACTGAGCTAAGCAAACGGTGGCTGTCTGATGTTCTACTGTATAACAAGGCTGAGCTAAAATAAACTGGGGGCTGTGGTCTCTACTGACAGTCCTCCCACGTATCTTTCTCTGTCTCTTGTTTTTCTTTCATCCTCACTCCCCTTTTCAGGTGCTGTTCGTCTAAGGCCAGCTGGCACCGGCATACACCTACCCACTTACCTACCCATTTACATTGATCCATCCATCCATCCATCCATCCATCCATCCATCCATCCATCCACCTATTTACCCATTTACCCATTGATCCATTTACCCATCCCTCCAACGACCAACTCATCTATCCATCCACCCATTATTCTGTCCATCTACCTACCCATCCACCAGTGCACATATCTGTCTATCCCTCCATCTACACCCAGCTATTAAATTGTGGTGTCTCCCTGTGTATCCTGTTAATCTTCTGAAGATGCCCGTGGACCATGGGCTCTTGGAGCAGGTGTTGAGAGCTTTTCAGCTCAGTGCCCACTACGGAAGTCTTGAGAACATGTCAGATACACTCTGTGCCTGGGGCCTGCTGAGAGGGGCTTGTAGACTTTGAGGGCTAACTAAATACTGGGAACTGTGATGACCATGGTTCTCCATAACTTCATAACACCTCCTGAGAGAGCTGTTATAGATTAGGAAGGTGAAGGAGCCTCTCCGTGGCTGCTCAGTCAGCAGATGCTGAAGATGAATTTGAATTCATGTCATACCTAAGTGGCGTGTCTCTGCACTGAACCAAGTTCCCAGTTTCCTCGGGTGCCCCATGGTCATTCCCATTCCCACAGTGGTAGCCCTACCCCCAGAACCACCTAGAATTGCTTTGTCACTTACGGGCTTGCCGTCCAGACCCAGCGGTCCCTGGAATGTAAGAGAGAGATCAAGAGTTATGTACAGGACCATTCTTCCACATCTTAAGACCCCTGAAGTATTATTCAGTAACAAGAAAACAAGACCCCGAGCCCAGAGGGCAAGGTACATACCATGTGGACAGGGTGTGGAGTGGGAGGAGGGCATTTGTGTGTTGTCAGTCACCCAGAGTCCCTCCCCTGACGACATAGCCCCAGTTCTTGTCTAAAGACCTCCCTAATCATTAGGGACTTCTTGGGGAGGGTTCATGACCATGTTCCTTTGTCAAGGTGACAGGCCCAAGCGCTTGCCTGGAATGCAAGCTGAGTCATAAGCATCATGCCTGGGACTTTGAATGGTGATCCTGTGGGGAAAGAGAGCCCTTTTCTTCAAAGAGGCTTAGCCTGAGGTTCCTGGGCCCTCCATGTGGGTTGAGAGAGAGAGATAGAGAGTCATAGAGAGGAAGGCAGAACTGAGAGATGGAGAAGGACAGTGCTGGGGGCTTGAAGTGGCAGTGATCCTGCACGCCTTTGTTTCTTGGGTTTCTCCTAAGCCAGCTTGAGTTGAGTAGCCAGATGACGGGAGGACAGCGGCTGAGAGCAGGGCACCTCAGGACCTCCAGGCCTCTGCGGTGTCTGCGGAGAGCCACTGACCCTATGGAGCACGCTTCACCCACCTGTCCATTCAACAAGTCTTACCCTGTCCCCCTCTGGATAAGGCTGCAGAGGAAGCCAACAGGTGTGGATGCTGCAGACCAGGGTGGTTTGGTCTCTGCCAGCCTCTGCCTTCCTTTGTCCCCTCATCCCTACATGTACTTCACCTTTGAACCCAGCAACACTGCTTGAAGCGCCACCTTTTTGAGTCTTTACACACACTGTTCCCTGCCATCCTGCTCACCCTTCCCCTCTCTGCATATCTTCAGCCAGGAACAATTTCTTCCACAAAGCCCTCCAGGTTTCTGTGCTTCCTAGAATCAGGCCATCTGCTCCTGTTCCCAGCAACATAGTAACACAATGGCACATGACATAGGACATGGTTAAAATGCCTTCTATACCAGTCTCCAGTAGAGTCCAGAAGAGAGTCTGTGCCCCAACCCTCTCGTGCTTGGGTGAGGCCTGTTGTAGCACATATGACCAGGAAATGTGAGCTGAGTGAAACCAATGAAATACAGCAAGAAAGAATGTGTGCAACACACACACACACAGTAAGTACACACACACACACACACACACACATACACACACACACATACGCAGGTTCAGTGCCCCTTGACCTGAAGTGTTTTGGGTTTCAGGTTTTCTTTAGTGTTTTGAATACAGGTTGAGCATTCCTCAGCAGAAAAACTGGCTAGGAGATAGCTCAGTTGGTAGAGTGCTTTCCTAGTATGTGCAAAGCCCTGGGTTTGATCCCTAGCACTGCACCCCTAAACTGGCATAGGGTGCAGTTCTGTAATCTCCAGACAATGGGATTCCAGCCCTCAGCCCCCTCCTGTATTCCCTGCAAGAACAACACTCAGAAAAGTAGCCAAGGGCAGACTTGAGTCTTGCTGGGCCAGGATTTGAATTCCTCCTCTGAGCCACACCGCCATGACTGTAGGCACCCGTTCTCCACAGGCTGCTGCCCTGCTTGATCAAAGCCATGGAACCCACTAGAGGTTTTCATCGCCTTCTGCCCTCCATGAAACCCCACAGCTGTTTACAAGCCTCGGTTCTGCTTGAAGTCACTCTCCCAGAGGAGATCAGCTGGCTCCAGGATGTTTCTAGATGTTCCAGAGACAAATAAAACAAGGGGCTGTGCATGAGGGAGTGAAGAGTAAAGCCCCAGAGCAGGCTTAGTCCTGAGCCTCACTCAGGACCCAGGATGTTTGAAGCCTCGTTGGCCTCATCTGTAAGGTGGAGGCCACGCTGTTCTCTCCAGCACAAGTTCAAGTTGGGCCCATGTCAGATGCCCTTGTTTCTTCCTCTCCCAGATCAACCCAAGACACATGACACTCACAGGCAAGTTGACATAGAATTGACATGGAATTGGCCATCTGCCCTGGCCCTGACAGAGGCAGTGTTGGTAGTGACCTTTGTGTGACTCTCTGAGTGGGACACTGGACTGCATTACCTGATGACATTTTACCTTTTCCTTTTTAAAAAAAGATTGTGTGTGTGTGTGTGTGTGTGTGTGCACCCCTACGTGTGGTTATGTGCACGTGAGTGCAGCGCCCACGGAGGTCAGAAGAGGGCATCAGATCTCCTGGAGCTGGGTTTACAGGCAGTTGGGAGTCACCCAGTGTGGAACCACTCATTCCATGCTGGGAACAGCCTGGGTTGGCTCTGATGCTGTCTTCATTAAGGTAGGGAGGGAGGGGCAGGTAGAGAGTTGGTCTTTCTGATGGTTCTTGATTTATTTATTTGTATTTTATGTATATGAGTGTTTTGCCTGTATGTATGCAAGTGCACCATGTGTGTGTAATGCCCACAGAGGCTAGAAGAGAGCATCAGATTCTCTGGAACTGGAATTATAGATAGTTGTAAGCTGCCATGTAAATGCTAGGAACTGAACCCAGGTCCTCTCTCTCTGTCTCTGTCTCTGTCTCTCTGTCTCTGTCTCTCTGTCTCTGTCTCTCTCCCCAGAGTCTCCCTGTAGCCCCAGCTGACCTGGAACTCACCATGTAGACTAGTAGATTAGACTGGCCTCTTGAACTCTGCCTCCCTACTGGAGTGCTGGGATTAAAGGTGCGTGCCACCATGAAAGGATTCAGCCAGTGCTGTTAACTCCATCTCTCCAGGCTTGGTCTTTCTGCTTAAAAAAAATTACATTTGCCAGGTGTGATGGTACACACCTTTAATCCCAGGACCTGGAAGCAGAGACAGGTGGATCTCTCTGAGATCGAGGTCAGCCTGGTCTACATAGTGAGTTCCAGGCCAGCTATGGCTACAGTGAGATCCAATCTCAAAAAGAACCCCCCCAATTACATTTACTTATTTGTGTGCCCCCACACACGTGTTGCACCCCATGGTACCCGAGTGGAGGTCAGAGGACAACATGCGTGAGTCAGTTTACTCCTTCTACCATGTGGGTCTTGGGGATTGAATTTAGGTTATCAGGCTTAGCAGCAAGCACCTTTGCTTACTGAGCCATGGGGTCTCTGATAGCCAAGGCTGGTCTTGAACTCCTGATCCTCTTGCCTCCATCTCTCAAATGCTGGGATTACAGGTGTGCGTCCCTTTGCTTGTCTTGATGTGGTCCTTATCATGGTTCATGCTCCCTGAGATGGGCAGGAGCCTCAGAAACCAAACCAAGAAACTGGTAGTGTTTAGATGCAGATGGGGCAAATGCTCCACTGGGCCAGAGCTGGGCGACTGTCTTGCTTTTTTGTTGTAATTAACGCTGACAGCTCCTGCTGGGGGAATGGAGCCCTCAAAATGCACCAGGCTGGGGCTGTGGGATGAGGGGCTTTCCAGGATTATCAGTTCAGGGTCTAGTAATTACACCCCAGATGTTGTCAATTCATCAGATTACAAGGCTGATGGGGTCTGAGGTCCCAGTCTGGGAAGTGTGCATTCCTACATGAAGGCTCCTTGAGTTTTGTCCCAGCCTTCACCAGGACTGGTCAGCAGGGCAGGAGTCGGTAGGGAGGTGGGCCCCTCCATGCAGGGCAGTCCCATATGGTTTTGATTTCACAGGCCTGGCTCTTTGCACACACATGAACTGTGGTCACAGTTGGGGGCTTAGCAATTTCCCAAACTCAAGTCTCAGCCCCAGGGCCAGAAAAGCTAGGTCCTCGGTATGTGACAGACCAGCTGTGGCTTGTGTCCTGCTGGTGGCTGGGTGCTCTTCCCTTCCTAGGTTCTGGGTGCTTCGAAGAGTGGACTCTGCCCTCACTTACCCCACCCCAGCTCATAGCAAGCTGTGACTTGCAGGTGTGTCCATGCTGAAGCCCACAGGCCATGCACGGCTGCACGTGGCTGAGGATAGCTATGAATGCAGCCTAACACAAAATCATAAACTTACTGAAAATATTAGGAGTTTTTTTTAATTTTAATTTTTTGTCTTTTTTGAGACAGGGTCTCCTTGTAGCCCCAGCTGTCCTGAAACTCACTATGTAGACCAGGCTGGCCTCGAACTCACAAAGATCTGCCTGCCTCTGCCTCCCAAGTGCTGGGATTAAAGGCCTGCACCGTCACGCCCGGCAATTAGGAGTTTTTTTGCAATTTTTTTTTTTTTTGTAACTTGACTGAGCCATTCTTAAGTGTAAACTTTGTATTAGATGTACAGGTGAGGCCTGGCAAGATGGCTTAGTGGGTAAAGGGGCTTGCTGTCAAGTCTGACGATCCAAATTTCCTCTCTAGAGCCTTCATGGTGGAAGGAGAACTGACTCCTTCAAGTTGTCCTCTGACCTTCACATATGCACAATGGCACGTGTGTGCCTTCATTCACACACACACACACACACACACTGGTACTCGCTCCTTGGTCTTGCCCATACTGCCCCTCTTTCTGCCCTTCATCTACAGAGTGAGAGACTGGAGTTGGATCTTGTCTTTCTGGGAGTCAAATGTTATTTGGTCCATGAAGTAAAAAAAAAAAAAAATCCCAAGCCAAATGAATTAGCAGCCACATTTAATAACTGACATTTCACATCAATATCTAGAGTTTAGAATTTTCTTAAAAAATAGGAAGTTCTCTCAGGCCCTGGGCCACGGTCCTGCTTGTCCAGTGTTATACCGGGGATTGCTGCCTGAGCAGGGCATGACCCCAGGGCCACAGCTCTGTTCCTCCCTGGCTTCACATCCGGCTGTCTGTCTGGGAGAGGTGACCCGCCAGCTCTATAGGGCAGGAGTTTGCAACCCTTGGCCTCTGTCTCTTTCAGTTGTGCGAGTCTGAGCCATGGGAGCAGCTGGCTTCTATTTCAGGGAGAGGGTCTGCTCAGTGAGTAGCCTGTGCTGGCTGGAAGCAATTACATCTATGTCCACATCACACACCAGGGCTAGAAGAGGTGGTGTTTACAGGGTTAAGCCTTTGAACCCATCCCAAATAACTGCTTAAATTACCCATTCACCTATTACTGGTATTTGGTGGAGAGAAACATGATTACCCTGTCAGGTATCAGGAAAAATTGCTCCTCATCAGGGCAGAGAGGAATAAAGGATTTTGACTTCCCCTGGGTATGGGAGGGTGGGGTCTAGGAGCAGGAAGTCAGGCTGCATCTGTCTGAGATGCTTGTGGTCAGTTATCACCAGCTCAGCACACAGAGCTGGTGTGGTAGAAAACATTAGAAATAGCAGGCCAGGAAAACTTCTTTCAGTACCCCTGGGTGCCAGTCCTGGGTGAGTTGGAGATCTGGTATCACCAAACAGACCAGAAGAGTCACGGTGTGGCTCTAATTCCATGGTGGATCCAGGGGACAGTGATGGGGACAGCTCACAGCAGACTGAGGCTGCGGGTGTTCTGTCTCCCTGTTCATTAGCAGGGCCTGGGGACCATATTCAGACCTAGGGCCTGCTCTGTCCTTGGTCTGTCTGATGGGGACACCTGCTTGCATTCTCCAAGTTTACTTACACTTGAATTCCTAGACCCTCCCCCCCATCTGAGTGCTGGAGGTGGAACCCAGGATGTGATGCACACTAGACACCATACCACCAAGTCCCACCTCCTGCTTTCCCAGCCTGAGCTGCAGCATGGACCTTCCTTGGTTTTCATAGACAATATAGCTAGAGAAATGCGCACCATAGGCAAAAAAAAGGTTGGAAATGGTATGAATCTAAAGCTCATATAAAATTTAACTTCCCAGCTTTAAAAAATGTTTTATTATTTTTACTTTATATATATGAATGTGAAATGCCCACAGAGGTCAGAAGAGGACGCTGGATATGCTGGAACTGGAGTTAGCCTAGAACTGGTTATTAGCTGCCATGTTGCTGGGAATTGAACCCGGGTCCTCTCCAAGAGCAGCCAGTGCTCTTAACCACAGAGCCATCTCTCCAGCCCATATTTCCCAACTTTTCTTGAAATTTTGAACAATGCTATAAAGATTGACCTGCATGGGCTTCACCTGCAGGACTCCATTTTAAAAGCCCCCAATTCCAGTGCACCCCAAGCCCCCAGTTCTCTCGTGTTGGCATTTCCTCCCCTGTTTTCTTACCTGGCTGAACCCCGTCAGGTACATTCAAGAGCTGAGCTGTCTCTCCAGTCCTTCCAAAGCTAGTCCCTCTCCGGAACCAGCCTCCCCTAGCCTTCCTGTCTCCTGCCTGAGTGCCCCTGCTCCCTGACTTCTTGCACAGGAAAGGAACAGACAATGTCTTGCTGCTCAGCTGTGTCCCTGTGTTATAGACCTTGGAGTGAAGTGTTCATCTTCTCTGGAGCCCGAGGGGAACGGGGAGGGCCTGGGCCTGGTACGCGGGGCATCAGAGGAAGGAAGTAGCAGACTCCTCAGTGAGATTAGCTGCCGCTTGCTCTTCATCAGCCTGGCTCTGCCTGGGGTCCCCCTGTACCTCCTCATGTGTCAGACTTACTTGGCTTTTGCTTTTGTTGTTTGTTTTCTCCTTTGAGACAAGGTCTCATTATGTAGCCACAGCTGGCCAGGGACTAGCTGTGTAGATGAGGCTGGCCTTGAATTCACAGAGATCCACCTGCCTCTGTTGCTTTAGTGCTGGGATTAAAGGTGTATATTGGCCTCTGATCTGTTTTGAGAAAGGGTCTCATGTAGCCTAGACTGACTTCAAACTCACTATGTAGCCAAGGATGACCTTGAATCCTCTTACCTCTACCTTCTGAGTGCTGGGATTACAGGCATGCATCACCATGCCCGATTTTTAGGCACTGCTGGGGATTAAACCCAAGTCTTTGTTCGTGTTAGGCAAGTGTGCTACCCACTGAGCTACATTCTCAGCCCCCTACTTGGTTTATTTGGCCTCATATCATGCTTCCATTACTCGAGGCAGCACCCCTGATTCCCACCAGTCCAGACCCTGGGTTACAGGTTTCACAGCTACTTAAACACTCTTGGCACTGACCAGTCACACAGGGAGGCTGGAACTCATGTGAGTTTTGAGTCTTCCGCTCCACCCTACACTCTCAGGGGATAGGAACCCTTGGATGTATTTCTGGCCACTACATCTGAAATGCCAAAGAGCCCAGATCAGCAATCATACAATAAACACTTATTGAATGAACACGCCATGGACAGAATGATCCTATGGATGAATGTCCAGTTTCCACCAGCACAAGTGACTGGTTCTGTGAACACAGAGAGGTGCCCTTGACCTGCTATCTGTTGCAGGGGCTGGGGGTGAGGGCTGACTCCTCCCCTTGTGCCACATTATGGGAAGCCAGTCCAGAACTGGGCATTGAGGATGTTGGCTCAGACAGGGCTTTGTTAGCCTCAAGAGCTCCCCCTGCTGGATATGGTGAACATCATCGTGGCAGGACCCATCATTCACTGAACCCAGTCTGCATGCCCAGTCCTGGGGCTGTTAGGAGTCATCTGTTCATCTGGCTCATTCTCCCTATTGCTGTAGGGGACCTGACTCAGAGGGGTTGGGATATATCAGGGGATCCAAAACCCATTCTGTCCCTACCACATGGGTTACTCATGGGGGAGCTGCTTCCTACACATACCGGCTTTCTCTCATCTGTTTCCCCAGTAAGGCCTGAGCATGTTCAATGGCCCAGTGCATGTATGTCTGTGAACTCTCTCTTCCATACAGTGGGCCGAGGGTGGTGAGGAGGGTGCTGTGCTGTCTTGGAAGTCGGGGTGTCAACCAGCAACTAGTCTGCAGGGTACCAATTGCTAAATTGTCATCTCTGGCAGCCAGCACCAGCAAAGGGAGGGACCGCCCTCCTCTGCCTGGCCTCCCAGGGCTGTCCCTGCTCTGTGATCTCCCAGAGTGACATCTGTGTCAGGAAGAGGCAGAAATGGGAGAGGGTACCTGGGGCCCCTGGACCCCGAAGGCAGGAGCCAAAGCCCAGGCTTCCCTGACAGGCCATGGCATCTCCTATCCCTTGGATGCCCCACAAGGGACCTTCATGAGAAAGAAGAGCTATTCCCAGATGATGGCCGGCCTCTAGGAGAACCTGTCCTGTTCTGCCTTGGGGGAGAGGGCTGGGGAGGAAGCTGGTATGGTGGCCCTTTCCTGCAGGCCCTGCTCTGTCTCCCTGAGGTCTGGGGACCATTATGGGGACTCAGGAAGTCTCTTTCATCCAGTCCTGACTCTGCCCAGCATCTTGGGGGCTGGGAGCCGCCTCACAGGGGTCAGATGAAAATGAGCTGAAGGATGTTCGAATCTTTAAAAAAAAAAAAAACACATGAATTTGGGGATATTACAGATGAATCATTTAATTACATTTTAACAATCAAAGCTGTTTTTGAACTCTAAGAGTGCAAGAAAGCATCTAAGTGTGTGGTGCTCTGGGTTCTCTTTTTTTATTCGCTTGATTAATTCCAAACAGTCCAACTGAGTTATTCATTTCAAAATTGGTCCCAGGCTGGGGCCCTGTCTCACAGACCACATTTCAGCCCCGAGCTCACACTGTCTCCTGGGGCCTTGCTGTCAATGCCCCGTGACTGATGCTGGAGACAGTATGCAGGCCCTGCTCCCCTGGGTACTGTGAGTTTAGCCAGACGGGGCCTGTGTGTGGTGCTCCTGCCTGGGAGATGCCCCAGTGAGCAGTTCTGATTCTAGTGAGATCTATCCTGTGTAGATTTGATTCCTAATTAAACTTATTACATTTATTGTGTGTGTGTGTGTGTGTGTGTGTGTGTGCGCACGCACGCGTGCCCCACGGTGCTTGTGTGGAGCTCAGAGGACAACTTGTGGGCATTGGTTCTCTCCTTTTATCATGTGGGTCCCAGGGATGGAACTCAAGTGATCAAGCTTGGCGGCAAGCTCTTTTACCTGCTGAGCCATATCACTGGTCCACAATTCCTAACAGCTTTATCCAGGCCAAGTCTCACACTTTGCACCATCTCTCCTTTATCAGCTATCAGCTGGACTCTCATCAGTGAACTGTTCATAGCTCCTTCCTAGTGATACTCCCTCCTGCCTCTGCCCTATAGCCAGAAAGGCATTTATAGGCAAGTACTCTATCGAGGGGCTATGTCCCTAGCCCATGGGCCTCTTTATTTAAGTTAGATATGCTTTCTTTTCCTTTTCTTTTTTTTTTTTGAAAGTAGGAAAAGATTTTAATTGATCCATAATGATGGCTACTAAATGCAGTTCATGGGAGGAGGCTCTAGGGCTGGATAAAAACAAGGATGAAGAGGAAACAGAATATTCACTTAAACATTGTTTCTCTGGGTGGTGAGAGGGGAAAGACCATCTTCTAAACCCCAGCCTCTGTTGCACCCACTTACTGATGGGTCAGCTGGTTGCTGTGATAGGGTGGGATTCCTTAGCCTGGTTATACTAATCCAAGTTTAGTGTATTATCATTTAGTGTAGGGCATGTGGGTGAGCCCTGACCTAGCTAAGTCCCATCACCCTTGTGACTTGGGCTCTTGTCATGTAGGGCTGGGCCTACTGGCCTCCCATGGTGAGATACTATATGTATAGCATGTATCCAGCAAGTACCTAATACCAGTAGCACTTGCTTCTGCAGGCACACTGATGGCTTCAGGGATGTGCTATGACAGTTCAGTCTCCATTCCTAAAGGGAGCCTGGGGGTTTGGAGGAATCTTAGACCCTTGGTAGCTGTCTCTGGGGTCAAGAGTTTCCTAGAAACACAGAGTGAAGTTAGATTGCTCCCATGATCCCCTCTGCCTTAGTGATCCTCTCATTCCAAGCTGCAAAGTTTTACTCCATGCAGTCCCTGGGTAGTTCTTTTTTATTTTTTTTTAAATAAGGATTTATTTATTTATTCATTCATTCATTTATTTATTTATTTACTTATTTTTGATCTTTTTGAGACAGGGTCTCCCTGTAGCCCCAGCTGTCCTGGAACTCACTATGTAGACCAGGCTGGCCTTGAACTCACAGAGATCCGCCTGCCTCTACCCCCCAAGTGCTGGGATTAAAGGTGTGCGCCACCATGCCCAGCTTTTATATTTTTTAATTGATGTGTATGTCTGTATGCTTGTATGAGTTTTTGTGCCCCACATGTGTGCAGGATCCAATGGAGGCCAGAAGAGGGTGTTGGATCCTCTGGAACTGGAGTTACAGGTGGTTGTGAATGGCCTGATGTGGGTGCTGGGAACCGAACCTGAGTCCTTTGCAAGAACAGCCAGAGCTCTTAACCTCAGAGCCATCTCTTCAGCATCCGCTTCTTGCCCTCACTTTCCGTCATTTCTCTGTCATTGGCTCACTCCCTCCTGCCCCCTTGGCCTCCGGGTGCTCCATACATACAAAGCTTAATCTAAACTGCACACTCTGCACACCCACATATTTTCCTATGTTGGGAATATTTCTCCCCTAAGATCTCTGAAAAGTTTTGTCATTGAAGTCTCAGCTCTAATGTCACCTTCTCCAAAAGCCTCTTGATTATATGATCCAAATTACACGCCCATCCATCCACTCAGCCTCCTTTATTTTCCATTTGGCACAGTCCACTGTCTTCAAGACAGGTTAACACTACCTTCTGAAGGTCGTGAAAGCTCAAGGTCATGAAAGCTCCCACAGTTGGTTCACAGTGCCCTGAGCTCAGAATTCCACCCTTTGCTGATGACCACAAGGTATTTGCAGTAAGCAACTCTATACCTGCAATTCCAATTCTCACCACCAGGTGGCAGGCCAACACAACTTTAACCAAACAAGCTGTAGTTCTATACTTCGAATGAAACCACACCCTAAATTAAAACAAGACACACACATATAGACATATATTTGAAAACTTATCATAGTGAAGTGAATTAAAAGTATGATAATACCCAGAGTTGGCCAGAGTTTGGAGAAACACGCGGCATTCACGCCCTGTTGGTGGGTATGTAAATAAGTGCGGCCTCCCAGAAGGCAATTGGGCAACACATCAAAAGCCTTAAACGTGCAAACCCTTTGGTGCAACAATTCGACTTATAGACATTTATTCTATGGAGATAATCGTAGAAATAAGGCTTCACTTATTCCCAGGATGTTGACTATAAGGATGAAAAACTATCCATATACATAATAGGATTTGGAGACTGGATAAATAAAATTATGTGTATAATCAGATACTTTAAGAACTTTTACTGATGTGCGAGTGTCTCATGATGTATCAAGTGAAAAAGATAAGCTTACGGAAAGCCTGTCCCTGTAATCTCGTTTTTATAGCATAAATTTTAAAGCAAGTTTGCATTTAAAACCAGAAGCACATCCATCGAAATATCGAGGTTTATCATCTGAGAATGGTGGGAGGAGGGGTGATTGCTCTTTCCGTTTCTGCCCGCCCTTCTCTCTGTCTTCCAAATGTCTTACAATGGACACGGCATGCATTTAGTACAACCAGAAGACTCTGTTAACTAGCCCTTGGGGGCACGAAGGACAGACGGCCTCTGTTCTGGGAGGACATAGTGACAGTGACCCCAGGGCCCTGTCAGCTCTGACCCGCTCGGGTCTACGACCTGCCCACAGATGTGGGTGGCCCCTACTGCCCCATGTCCCCCAGCCACTCCTGGCTGCACATATGGATGTGGTTCCAGCTGCACTGGCCAGCAGACAGGATCCCTGCCACGGTCCCTCGCTGCATTTTCACTTGCTCTCCTTACCCCTTAGGAACTGATGAGACTCTGGCACAATGCAAACAATCCTTCCTGCTCCCAAAGTTTACTAAGCTTCAAACAAAACAAACAAGGCCTCCAAGACCCCCCCCCCAAAAAAAAACCCCAACCCTCAGACCAAAATCCAACAGTAAAAACATCTGGTCCTACAGCTAACCATTCCCACAGTTTTGTTTCTTTTCAAATGCTTAAGTTTATGTTAGTCCTCTCCTTCCATCCTTTGCGTGGGCTCTGGGGATCGAACTCTGATTGCCAGGTTTGCACAGCAAGTGCCTTTACCTGCTGAGACATCTCACTGGCCCTTCTTTTTCATTAAAAAAAGGTTATTTATTTATATTTATTTATTTTTGAGAGAAGGTTTCATGTAGCCCAGTCTGGCCTCAAATTTACTACGTGGCTGAGGATGACCTTGAACTCCCGATCCTCCTGCCTCCGCCTCCTGAGTGTGGGGACTACAGGTATACACCTACATGCCTACTTAGGTATTGGATCCAGGGCTTTGTGCATGCTAGGCAAGCACTCTACCAACTGAGGCATATCCTCAGCTTGCAAGTTTTATTTTGGAGGGCTGGGGAGATGGATCAGTAAGTGTAGTGCTTGCTTGGCAAGTATGAGGACCTGAGTTTGGATCCCCAACACCCATATAAAAGCAAGGCATGGTGGCATTTACTGTAACCCCAGCACTGGGGGTCTGGGATTGGCGAGGAGACAAGCAAATCCCTGAAGCTTGCTGACACATGAACACACACACACACACACACACACACACACACACACTTTATTTTGGGATGGCACTGTAGCTCGGTGGTACAGCAATTTCCTATCATGCATGAAACCTTGGGTTCAACCCCAAGCATAACACAAAAATTATTTTTCATGGACAAGCTTTTGTGATATCCCAATACATTTGTAGAATGCTTAAGAGATTGGGAACCCATCATAAACCTGTCATTCCTTCTCTTGAGAAAAGACAGCGGTGTGGTGGGGGGCTGCATGTGGAGGGGACTCTGTGGATACCATCACATTTAATCCTCTGGCTCAGCAGATGTGATCTCTCCAGGTTTTAAAAAGAGGTCAAACACTGCCTGGGTCTGTCTGTACAATGGAGCGCAGATTTGGATGTGGGCTTGACCCACAGACAGCCCGTGGTGCTTCTGCTGAGGGGGAGCCTTGTAGGCAGCCATAGGACTATGCAGCTACTGGGATGACCCCATGTGAACAGCTGGTAAGCTAAAGGCCTGGCTGAGGTTCTTCCATTCTCCATAAGCCAAGGGATTGTAATTTAACTCAAAACATACAGGCAAAAGTAGTCTGTGGAAGTCTATCCCTCTCTGAACAAGACTGCTTCTCTCCTGTTACCCCACCCCCAGCACCCCCATAGGTCTTAGCAAAGGGACAGCCCATGTGGCAGGGCTAGAATCAGGTACTTGGGGGCATATAGCTGGGTTAACAGGCTTGCTCCTGGAGCTGGTGACAGGAACATCCAACCCAGCAGCGGACCTGCTCAGTCGGTAAAGTGTAGAAACAGGAGTCTGTGTACCAGCTGGCAGAGGCTGGTCATGGGCTGTGATATCAGAGTCCCCTCACTCCCCATTGGATCCCGCTTGCCTGGGTCTCCTGGTAACCCCAGGAGCTGTTTCAAGAACCTAGGTCTACAAACAGAAAGTAGAAATGGCTGGCTGCTGGGCCCTCACTGGCCTTTCAGGAAGCCACCTGAAGCTGCTTCAGGCCATAGGGACACTGGGGCCCTCTGTATTTATCCTTATGCTCTCCAATCCCAGCATTCACAGATCTCTTTCTGTGGGCCAGGCTTGAAGCCAAACATATCACATGCTAAACCTCACATTTAATTCCATCAGTCCCTTTAGTGGCCCGGCACCAGATGACACTGGTTTGCTGTGACCTGTGTGTTATGGGTGTTCTTTTGGGACCTCAGATCAATGGAACCCCAGCTCCCTGATGGGCTCAAACCTGTGGCTGAACCCCACAGGCAGCCTCCTTCCTGACTGTTAGCAACAGAGCATCTTGCCACCATCTATCCTGTCCCAAACTTGGGAGGAAAGCAGGGATGGCACTGAGAGAAGAGGCCCTTGCAGGGGCAGACCTCCCTGGCAGCTGCTTAGAACAGGCCTCTGCCCTTCATCCAGGCAAAAACAATGTCCATCAGCAGTCAATTGCTCTGACACAGCCAGAGAAACAGGCTCCTGGGTTACTGTCTGCTCAGAGAAAACACTGCTCACTGTCCTTTGGACCTTGCATATAGAGAGGGGCCTGGCTGTCAATGGTTTGACTTCTGATTTTTCAACTTCACGATGGTACGAAAGCCATGCGTTGGCAGGAACTGGACTTGGAATTTGGGATGCAGTTCTGCCAGGGCAGCTTAAGCATTGTGTGGAAGATACTCTGACACAGCTATTGGGGATAGAGAGCCACAGCTCCTTATCACCCCAAGAGCATCATGGGGGACCAGGGAGGCTGTGCAGTGCTTTGTGCTAAGCCAGGATAGCTGGGAGGGTAGATGGACTGGGTGCATTTTTACACAGGATATTTTTAATTGACAGTAGGGTTAGTGGGATGTGACCTCATAAACAGAGGGGATATGTATAGCTTAAAGAGGAGGGTGAGTTTTCCAAGTCCCCTAGTACTCAGTTTTTTTTTTTTTTTTTTTTGAGACAAGTTTTCCTTGTAGCCCCAGCTGGATTGGAACTCACTACATAGGCTGGCCTCAATCTCACAGAGATTCACCTGCCTCTGCCTCCCGAGTGCTGGGATCAAAGGCATGTGCGACCATACCCAGTGACTTGGTGGTTTTTGTTAAAATTCTGGTCCTCCCAAGCTAATAAGCCCCAAATGAGGAAATATCCCAGCAAAACCTGTGGTTGCCCAAGACCCTGGTTGTCACGTACAGGAGTTGGAGTGGGGGCCAGACTCTTCCCTAGTCAGAAAGAGGTGCTGGGGATAGGGTAGGCTCTGATCCTAGTGTGCTCCGTGGGATGAAGGTGTGTCTTGGTTGCCCTTCACATCTCATTCCCATTTCCCTCGGAGCCACATTATTCCAGCTGAGGGGTCAGGCTGCCTGCTGCCTTGACCACCCAGGAGACCCCCAAAGGGGCCAGAGCCCAGCACAGGGTTGCTTTGGGCATGAGGTAAATGTGCCCCAAAGGTCCTACCAAGACATTCATGGTCCCTTTCATGTTTTATGCAGGAGACCTCCATCGCCCCATTCACAGAGCAGAAAGTAGAAGCTCAGAGAGGGTGAGTGCCTTCCCTGAGGTCACCCAGCTGTGAGGCTTTGGGGCTGGAATTTAAGCCCAGCCCTCTCTTAGGCTCAAAGCTGGACTGTTTTCCTTGAAGACTGCAATGCCTGTCATCTTGTCTTATACTCAGGATCAGGGAACTCCTGGGTTTCGAGTGTTCTAGCTGTTTCCCGAGCCTCCTGGGAGGCATCTCCTGCAGGACTGGGGACCATGTCACCACTGCTAGTCAGTCTGGACTCTAGACAGTGCTGGTCATCAGAGATTGCTGAACAAATCAACATTTCCCTCCCTGCACCCTCCTGCCTGGAGGCACAGAGTAAACCAGTCCCTGTATGTGGCAGACCCCTTAGGTTCTTTGCACAGGCAGTCTCCTTCCTTCCTTCCCTCCCTCCCTCCCTCCCTCCCTTCCTCCCTCCCTCCCTTCATTTTTTTTGGGGGGTTGAGTCCTGCTCTGTAGTCAGGCTGGCCTCAAACTCATGACAGACCCCTTGCCTCAGCCATGTGTCACCACACCTGGCTTTGCCCCTGCTTGTTCTAGCACACTGGTACTTCTGGAAGCTACTGTCGTCATCCTTAACCGTTTCAGAGGCAGGGCCCAGATGGCAGCAGGGCCACTTCTCCCCGTGTTCCTGGCATGATACTTGTTTGGCCTGGGAAGGACCTCTCCCCCAAACATAAGCTAACTTTTGGCTTAACTATGAAAGACTTGTGAGGTGCTCATACCATAAAGGCCAAACTAGAATAGGGCAGTTCCCTGATCCTGAGCGCTGCGATGAGCCCAGCCGCTAGGAAGGTACATCCCAGCCAGGACCAGACCACAGTTTGGCAGCTATGCTGGGTTGGAAGGAGAGCTACCCTCTGGAAGCCTCTTTGCATTTCCTGTGGGGCATCCCTGGAAATCTTCAAGGTCAAGGTCTGCCCACAGCTCACGCTGATCCCACCACAGAAAGAGTACAACTTCTGAGGAGTGGGGGGAGAGGAGAAGGCAGAGCGAGGCGGTTCAGTCAATGTTCAGAAGGAGAGTTTTGGATTAAGAGGAAAGGCCAGAGAGAGAACAAAAAAATAAATGACAAATTACCGGGTAGCCATCTCGTCCTGATTGGCCCTGTGGTAATTAATATGCCATTAATAATCAGCGCTTCAGCAGAAAACCATATGGCAATGCTTAGAACCCAGTTGCGCCACGTTCCCACCCCCCCCTTTCCCTGCTGTGCTCATCGTGGTTTGCAGTGTACTCACTGCTGGCTTGGTAGCTGGCTAGTTCAGGGCAGCTGCAAGGGTTAGAGCCTCTGGGGCACAGAGCCCTCTTTCCCTGTCTCAGAGGGCCAGGCTAGAGGGGCTGTGGGCTTTCGTCAGGGCCACGAGGGCACATGTGAATGTACGGTACGCTATGCTAGCCATGGAATAAGATACAACACGTGGGGTTGGAAGGGTATGTCACAGCCACTGAGACCAGATGAGGAACTGAAAATGTCCCTTCAATGGGCACCACAGAAGGATCCCAGTTCATCCTTGTTTCCCCTGGGATAGGTTGAACTGAGAAAGCAAGCCCCAGAAGCTGGAGATACGTGGATCTGTATGCCTATCGCCTGTTTCTCTGTCCCTCAGCTCAGGTCAGACCTGCTCAGAGAAGTGGCACCCAAGACACGGCCTGACACATACGCAGTCACCTCTCTCTCAGACCCCTGGCAGTGGTGGCTTAAGAATTCCTACATTTGCTTAACCCATTTAATTAATCCTCAGCCCTCTATGGCTCTCATTTCAGCGAGTTTGCACAAGCTGCCTCCAAGGGGCTGCTGGGAAGTAGCACTTGTGGCCAATAATCTACACATTTTTCTTGGCTTGCTTTTTTTTGGCTCCAGGTGGTGGTACATGCACCAAGAAGCCCAGATTTTGAAGGGCGCTGACCGGGGGAAATGAATCTTGCTAAGGACAAGTCAGTAATAAATGGCTCATCTGAAAGGAATTCCTTTGGAAGGTTAATTTTGGCTCCAGTTAACTGTCAATGTGCTTCTTGAATGGACTCATTGGGGTTTATCAGGGTCTGAAAACTGTCAAGAGGAATTAAAGGCAGATGCATCCATGCCCAGGAGAACACAGGATTCCCAACCAAAGCAGCCTCTGTCTGATCAAGGTAAACTCAGGGAGCCCCTCTGACCTTTCTTCACACCCTTCCCTTCTGACGCTACCTCAACACCTCTGCCAGCCAGCGAGGCTCACAGGGTCCCAGCTGGGAGTAAGGTGTGCTGGCTAAGAGGAAAATGAAGGCCAGGATCAGGTGTTGGAGCCCAACTTTATCTTGGAACTACTGTCTAACTCCTTTAGCCAAAGCACATGAGATTAAAAAAAAAAAGCATTTAGAAATCTCAACAGCCACAGAGCACTTTGGAAGCACTTGCATTTTTGTGCATTAAGTTGAGCCAAAGATTTGGAGAGGACCTGCCAGGCTCATGTTAGCTCTCTTGAAAGGAAGCTGATCTAGAATGTTCCAGTAGGTAAGTCGAGCTCAGGGAATTCTGTCCTTGTGTTCATTTGCTGCTTAAAAAAATAATACAGCCTCTGTCTGGGATGGATACTTTTTTTTCTTGTTTGTTTTTGAGACATGTAGCCCAGGCTGGCCTCCAACACCTGATCCTCCTGCCTCCACTTCCCAAGTACAGGGATTACAGGATTACACCACCATACTGGATTTTATGTGGTCTTGGGGATCAAACTTAAGACCTTGTACATATGAGGCAATAACACTACCAATTGAGCTATATCCCTGGCTTTTTTTTAACAAAAAATTAATTTCATAGAAGTGCTACACAGAGAGAATCAAATAAATGCCTTATCTTTCAGGAGCACAGAGTCCGGGACACTTACTGGAGGACCTGCAAGACACAAGCAGAAGAGCCACCATCAACATCAAAGGCACAGAGGGTCCCCTCCCAGTCCTTGGCACAGCTCTGGCCACTCCCCACCCCCATCAACTCAAGGCATCTATGGAGTCACAGTACTGCCCATAATGGCCATGCAAACAAGGGTCAGCCACAAAGCCAAGAAGAGGAACCTTTGTCCTTGGAGGACCTGGATTACGACAGCCCCAAGAGTATTGGGTTCAAGAGTTCATTTCATGAGGCTGGCTGGTGTTCACTGTATTGGATTCTGGAAACCTGAATATGAATCAGCTCTTATTTGCCTGATAAATGGATTTTAGGTCTCACCAGAGAGGAGAGAGGAAGAGAAAACATTTTGGGTAGAGGAAAGCAGGCAATAGGTATGGCTGAGCACAGGGTAAGTCCTCAGAGCCCAGATCAAGGGTTGAATGTGTGGGAGATTGAAGGAACTGTCTAGAAACCATGTTGGGGGCTGCAGCTGAGGCCCCACATCTCACAGTTCACAAAGTGTGTTGAATCTGATTTTTGCTAACAGCCTTTTGTAAGACTTTTGAGGAACACAGAGGCTCAGAAAGAAGTGGTTTGTCGAGGCCATGTCCAGTCAGCCCACATGCATGAAGACAGTTTCACCAGCATGCATGCAAAAAGCTAGGTGTGGCAGTATGTGCTTGTAATCCCAGTGCTAGGAGGAGGACACGGGACGGTCTGTGGGGCTTCCAGCCAGCACCGCCAATCTGTGAGCTCTAGTTTTAGTGAGAGACCCCATCTCAAAAAAAAAAAAAAAAAAAAAGTGGAATTGGGGAGATGGCTTAGTGAATAAGAATGTTTTTTTGTGCAAGCATAAAGACCTGAGTTCAAATCCCTATCACCATGTAAAAAGATGGGTGTGACCATGCATACCTGTGACCTCAGCACTATTGGGGGCAGAGACAAGAGAATCTTTGGGGCTTGCTGGCCGCCAGCCTAGCTTCAGGGTCAGTGAGAGACTCTGTCTCTAGGGAATAAGGTGGGGAGTGACAGAGCAGGATGTCTGATTTCCTGCCCTGGCCTCCATGGGAGCACCTGCCTAAAACACACACACACACACACACACACACACACACACACCCCACACACACCCACACACACCACACACCACCCACCACACCACCCCACCACACACACACACCACACACACACCACACACACATACACACACACACCACACACACACACACCCCACACACACACCCCCACCCCCCCCCCCCCCCCCCACCCCCACACACACACACCACACACACACCACACACACATACACACACACACCACACACACACACACCCCACACACACACCCCCACCCCCCCCCCCCCCCCCCACCCCCACACACACACACCACACACACACCACACACACATACACACACACACCACACACACACACACCCCACACACACACCCCCACCCCCCCCCCCCCCCCCCACCCCCACACACACACACCACACACACACCACACACACATACACACACACACCACACACACACACACCCCACACACACACCCCCACCCCCCCCCCCCCCCCCCACCCCCACACACACACACCACACACACACCACACACACATACACACACACACCACACACACACACACCCCACACACACACCCCCACCCCCCCCCCCCCCCCCCACCCCCACACACACACACCACACACACACCACACACACATACACACACACACCACACACACACACACCCCACACACACACCCCCACCCCCCCCCCCCCCCCCCACCCCCACACACACACACCACACACACACCACACACACATACACACACACACCACACACACACACACCCCACACACACACCCCCACCCCCCCCCCCCCCCCCCACCCCCACACACACACACCACACACACACCACACACACATACACACACACACCACACACACACACACCCCACACACACACCCCCACCCCCCCCCCCCCCCCCCACCCCCACACACACACACCACACACACACCACACACACATACACACACACACCACACACACACACACCCCACACACACACCCCCACCCCCCCCCCCCCCCCCCACCCCCACACACACACACCACACACACACCACACACACATACACACACACACCACACACACACACACCCCACACACACACCCCCACCCCCCCCCCCCCCCCCCACCCCCACACACACACACCACACACACACCACACACACATACACACACACACCACACACACACACACCCCACACACACACCCCCACCCCCCCCCCCCCCCCCCACCCCCACACACACACACCACACACACACCACACACACATACACACACACACCACACACACACACACCCCACACACACACCCCCACCCCCCCCCCCCCCCCCCACCCCCACACACACACACCACACACACACCACACACACATACACACACACACCACACACACACACACCCCACACACACACCCCCACCCCCCCCCCCCCCCCCCACCCCCACACACACACACCACACACACACCACACACACATACACACACACACCACACACACACACACCCCACACACACACCCCCACCCCCCCCCCCCCCCCCCACCCCCACACACACACACCACACACACACCACACACACATACACACACACACCACACACACACACACCCCACACACACACCCCCACCCCCCCCCCCCCCCCCCACCCCCACACACACACACCACACACACACCACACACACATACACACACACACCACACACACACACACCCCACACACACACCCCCACCCCCCCCCCCCCCCCCCACCCCCACACACACACACCACACACACACCACACACACATACACACACACACCACACACACACACACCCCACACACACACCCCCACCCCCCCCCCCCCCCCCCACCCCCACACACACACACCACACACACACCACACACACATACACACACACACCACACACACACACACCCCACACACACACCCCCACCCCCCCCCCCCCCCCCCACCCCCACACACACACACCACACACACACCACACACACATACACACACACACCACACACACACACACCCCACACACACACCCCCACCCCCCCCCCCCCCCCCCACCCCCACACACACACACCACACACACACCACACACACATACACACACACACCACACACACACACACCCCACACACACACCCCCACCCCCCCCCCCCCCCCCCACCCCCACACACACACACCACACACACACCACACACACATACACACACACACCACACACACACACACCCCACACACACACCCCCACCCCCCCCCCCCCCCCCCACCCCCACACACACACACCACACACACACCACACACACATACACACACACACACACACCACACACACACACACAAGGTGGAGAAGCGGTTGGGGAAGACACCTGACAGTGACCTCTGGTCTCCATACATATGCACTTGCATCCTCCCAAAACAAAACACTTGAAAAAAATTGTGCCTGTATTGAACTTGTCATTGTCTTTATTCCCTAAACAGTATAGCAATTTGCATATCATTTGCATTATGTCAGGTATTGTAAGTCACCCAGAGATGATTTAATATATCTGTGAGGATGTCTGTAAGGTATATGTAAATATCATCTCATCTTATGTAAGGGGCTGAGCAATGGTGGGTCCCATGGGTACTGAGGAGCGGCTGGAGCCAGTTAAGGGATGGGGCATCCCCGAAGGCGGACTCCCAGCTCTCCAGAGTTATGTATTCTCCACTAAGGCATGCTGCTGCCAAACCAGTAGCCCCTCTTCCTGTCCAACCTCAGACTCCATCCTGCAGGATGAGGCTGCACACAGGCAACCTTCTGCAGTTACTGGGATGAGAAGTATATCTGCATGGGGAGCTAGGAGCCTCAGGGTAAGAAAGGGGGCCAGAGGATGAGGGTCAAGAGCCCTGCCTCACAGAGTGTCCACTCAGCAGACAGACATGTCAGAAAATCTTGACTATGGGAAGCACAGGAAGCTCCACCGGTGTAAGAAGGTATCTGTCCCAGGCTGGTGTGCCCAGGAACAGAGGCTCGGCCAGGTCCAGAGAAGGGATGATCACAGCAAAGCAGGGAGAGTGGGGAGAGGTAGACATGGAGCAGTGACAGGACATGCTCAATATCCCTGAGTTTTTCAGAGACCAAAGTGAAGCAGGCTGGAGGCTTCCTCTCCATCCCTCCTTCCCTCCCTCCCTGCCCTTCCTTTCTTCCCTCCTTCCTTCTTTTCCCTTCTCCTTCCTCCCTCCCCTCCCCCTCCCC
>NW_008339061.1:113521-117980 GCF_000622305.1 Nannospalax galili
TCTTTCACTTCCTCGATTAGGTTTATTCCTTTGATATTTGACCATTATTTTTTAATCTATTGTGAATGGTATTGTTTTCTTGATTTCTTTCTCAGCACATTGATTTTCAGTATATAGGAAAGGTATGATTTAAAATTTTTTATTGAATCCAGAATTTCATGCAATGTATTTTGATCATATTCAAACTGCCTTCTTCCTCTCAAGTCCTTACCCACTCCCTCCCTCCCTCCCTCCCTCCCTTTATTTTGGGACAGGTTCTCTCTGTAGCCCCAGCTTTCCTGAAACTTGCTATGTAGACCAAACTGGCCTCAATCTCATAGAGACCTTCCTGCCTCCTCCTCCCAAATTCTGGGGTTAAGGGATGTGCCACCACGCCTGGCCAGTCCTTCCTTTTGAAAGTTGTTTTTGTCGGATAGTTTGTCACAGCAACAAGAAAAGTAACTAACACAAGGGTTAAGTTCCAGCATTCTAAGGCACAGGAGGGGGACTGTGCTTCATAACCTACTATGTATTTCAAAATAGCTACAAGAGAGGACTTTAAGTGTTCCCACAAAGCAAGGATGAATGTTTGTGCTTATGGATGTGTTAATTTCCCTGAGTTGCTTATTACAAACTGTATACATGTATCAACTATCACAGTGTTCGCCACAAATATGTACAACGATTATACATCAATTTAACAAAAACAAACACAGATACTCCCCTTTAGGGGAAGAAAATGAATTAACAGAAATTCACCCAGAGGCAGTGTTAGAGGGAGGGCTGGTGACCCAGGCATGCACACTTGCTAACAAGGAGGTGGATCGGACCATTAAGGGACATGGCTTTACATACGGGGACCGTTTGGTGCTCCAGGCTCCTTTCTGGGGCCAAATGCAAATCTGATCAAGGCATTCCTCCTCACTGTCCCATTGCTCCTAGAATAAAAACTCAAATCCAGCCCACCCTTCCTGGCAGTAACCTGTCCTCCCCACGCCACCCCCCAAGCCCACCTAATAGCATGGAGAGAAGGGATGGGGGTAAGGACAGTACAAGTGCTGGGAGTAGTTGGATAAGTGGGGTTGTGCTCTGGCTCAGCATAAACTAGGAGAAACCCTGAGAGGACCATTGATTTATACATTTAAAAAAATGAGACAGCTAGTGAAAAATGTGGGAAAATTCCTTTCTAATCTTGGAGAAGGGCAGGCTTGTCTGATTAAAGTTCATTAACGCAGAAGCCACAAAGGGAATGTCTGATCCAATCAATCACATAAAACCAAAAATATCTGCAAGGCAGAGAGTCCTCTCGGCAAAGTTAAAGGCCAAACTAGGAAAACATATCTAATTCATGTCAGGAAGGCTAGGCATCCTGATGTAAAACACCCTGGCCAAATCCAACTCTGAAAATGTAGCTAAGCGAATGGGACATGGTATGAATGGAGATATGTGAACAGAGGGTTCACAGGGCAGAACATAAACATAGCCCTTAAGAACATGAAGTACAAAGCCAGTTCTCAGTCTTGTGTTTGTGTGTGTGTGTGTGTGTGTGTGTGTGTGTATGTGTACATGTGTACAGGGGTTGGTTGTCATCCTCAATTGCTTTCCACTGAGTCTGGAGCATGCCATTTAAAAAAAAATATTTTACTTATTATTTTTATTTTATGTGTGTGTGTGTTGCCTGCATGTAGGTAAGTGCACCCGTGTTGTGCAGTGCCCTCGGAGGACAGAAGAGGCTGTCGGATCCCCTGGGACTGAAGTTACAGACAGTTGTTAGCTGCCATGTGGGTGCTGGGTGCAGGGATTCGAACCTGGGTCTTCTGCAAGAACAACCAGTGTTCTTAACCACTGAGCAATCTCTCTGGTCTCCATTTTGGCTAAACTGGCTAGCCAGTGAGACCCCAGAATCCACCTGTCTCTACGTCACCAGTGTTGGGGTGACAGGTGAGTGCCACCATGCCTGACTTTTTATATGAGTACTGGGGATCTGAACTCGGGCCCCCACGCATGACACTTTACTCACTGAGCCATCTCCCCTAATTCTCATTCTTAATAAAATAAATGAAGATTAAAATTACCGTCATATTAAGGAAAGTGTGGTAGATACACAATGGAGTTTAATTCAGTCATAAAGAAGAATGAAATCACGTGATCTTCAGGAAAATGGATAGAGCAGACTTCATGTTAAACAAAACAAGCCAGACTCAGAAAGACAAATCCTGTTTTCTTACATATGTGAATCTAGATTTAAAATACATATAAAAGCCAGGCGTGGTGGTGCACACCTTTAATCCCGGAACTCAGGAGGCAGAGGCAGGTGGATTACTGTGAGATTGAGGCCAGCCTGGTCTACATAGTGAGTTCCAGGCCAGCTGGGACTACAGGGAGACCCTGTTTTAACACACACATGCGCACGCACACACACACACACACACACACGAAAATGGAAAGGAGACTGTGGGAGGAAGGGGTCTTTAGAGAGAGAGTTGGGGAATAAGAGGTTGATGGGAAGGAAAACAGAAATACAAATATCACATGTGCTCTTTCATAAGTGGAACTTAGATTTATTTATTTTAAAATTATTTTTATGTGGGGCTGGAGAGATGGCTCAGTGGTTAAGAACACTGTTCTTGCAGAAGACCCGGTTCGAATCCCAGCACCTACATGCAGGCAACACACACATACACATAAAATAAAAATAAGAATTAAAATAAAAAATATTTTTATGTGTATGAGTGCATTGCCTGCATGTAGGTAAATGCACTCATGTTGTGCAGTACCCATGAAGGTCAGAAAAGGGTGTCAGATCCTTGGAACTGGAGTCACATATGGCTGTTAACTGCCATATGGGTGCTGGAACCAATCCTGGGTCCTCTGGAAGAGCAGGCAGTGCTTTCTCAAATTTATTTATTTATTTTATTTTTCTGAGACAGGGTCTCCCTGTAGCCCCAGCTGTCCTGGAACTCACTATGTAGACCAGGTTGTCCTCAAACTCACAGAGATCCACCTGCCTCTGCCTCCCAAGTACTGGGATTAAAGGCATATGCCACCATGCCTGGCCCCAGGCAGTGCTCTTAACCATCTCTCCAGTCCCAGAACTTAGATTTAAATAGATAAACATGGGTAGACAGATGGCTCAGTGGTTAAGAAATTAACCATCTCCCAGAACTTAGATTTAAATAGATAAACATGGGTAGACAGATGGCTCAGTGGTTAAGAAAGCTTGCTGCTCATCATGAGAACTGGAGTTCAGTTCCCAGTACCATCAGGTGGTCCTCAAACCTCAAATGCTCTAGCTCCAAGAACTCTGATGCCCCCTTCAGGCCTTCATGTGCACCTGCACACACATGCACATATATTCATACCCATAAATAATAAAAATAAAACACATACACACATATATGTATAAAATGAAAGCAGGAGATCGCTTGGGGGGAGGGAGGGACAATGGGGGCAAAAGGGAGGGAGAAGGGGGGTAAATATGAGCGAAACGCAATGCTCTGTATGCATGAAAAATCATAAAGAAACCTATTATTTTGTGTGCTTATTGAAAGATTAAAAATTTATAATCATGCCGGGTGTGGTGGCACATGCCTTTAATCCCAGCACTTGGGAGGCAGAGGCAGGCAGATCTCTGTGAGTTCAAGGCCAGCCTGGTCTACACAGTGAGTTCCAGGACAGCTACAGGGAGACCCTGTCTCATAAAGACCCGCCTCCTGCAAAAAAACCAAAAAACCAAACAAAAACAAACAGCAAAAAAACCACAAATTTTTTGTGACACAAAATTATGCAAAATTCAAATTTCTCTGACCATAAATAAAGTTGTGCTGGAAGGCAGCCATGTCCATGTGTTCTCTGTAGCCTCTGGCTGCTCTGTGCCTCAGTAGAGAGGGCAGGAATACTGGTAGAGGTTACAGGCCCAGAAAAGCCTACAGTGTTCATCTCCTGGCCCACTACAGAAAATGTTTGCCAAGCCCCAGTGCACGATGCTTATTATAAAGACATGAAGTGGAAGTGGGTACACACAGCCTCAACCTTCTATCAACCTCACATACACTGGTGAAGTGAACGACAAGTACACTTTAAACTTCTGAAGGTCAAATCCAAGCCAACTGCTTCATTTGTGTCATTGCGATGTAAATACAATACTCACCTCTATGTATTCTTTAAAAATTAGATTTACTGCTGGGTGTGATAGCACACACCTTTAATCCCAGCACTCAGGAGGCAGAGGCAGGCAGGTCTCTGTGAGTTTGAGGTTAGCCTGGTCTACATAGTGAGACTCTTTCAAAATAATTATTAAATTTACTGGCCAGGCTCTTAATAATGAATATGCATATCTAATTTCCTAAGGATTTGAGTATGTATGGTTTTGTTGAGTTCTAAGATGATGCATGTAAATTTAAAAATTACAGGATGGCTTTTTCTAGAACCCTGTGTTCCTCACAATTTCTTATCCCATGTATGTGTTTCGTGTCGTTCA
>NW_008339061.1:118934-124834 GCF_000622305.1 Nannospalax galili
ATTCAGCCTATGTAGTGCCTCTCTCGACAATAAGATCTGGTCTTCCTCACCGAACAGCAATCAGCTGCCAATAATTCTTCGACCAAGATTGGGGCCTGCTGCTCATTTCCTTCATTCTGTGTATAGTTGATTGAGTAGGCATGGGTCTTGTGTATGCTGTCACCATTTTTTTGTCTTTTTTGAGACAGGGTCTCCTTGGAGCCCCAGCTGTCCTGGAACTCGCTATGTATACCCAGCTGGCCTAGAACTCACAAAGATCCGCCTGCCTCTGCCTACCCGAGTGCTGAGACTAAAGGCCTGCGCCACCACGCCCAGCTGAAGGGCTTAAGGTTTTAGTGAATGTAGATTTATTAAGGAAATTGAGGAAGAACTCCTGAGTGTGGGGGCTCAAGGAAGGAGCACCCCCAAGGGATTTTACTTCATTTAAAAAATTATTTATTTTTATTTTGTATATATGAGTGTTTTGCCTGCATGTATGTAAGTGTACTACATGCATGCAATGCCAAGCTTGCTGCTCATCATGAGAACTGGAGTTCAGTTCCCAGTACCATCAGGTGGTCCTCAAATGCCTGTAACTCTAGCTCCAAGAACTCTGATGCCCCCTTCAGGCCTTCATGTGCACCTGCACACACATGCACATATATTCATACCCATAAATAATAAAAATAAAACACATACACACATATATGTATAAAATGAAAGCAGGAGATCGCTTGGGGGGAGGGAGGGACAATGGGGGCAAAAGGGAGGGAGAAGGGGGGTAAATATGAGCGAAACGCAATGCTCTGTATGCATGAAAAATCATAAAGAAACCTATTATTTTGTGTGCTTATTGAAAGATTAAAAATTTATAATCATGCCGGGTGTGGTGGCACATGCCTTTAATCCCAGCACTTGGGAGGCAGAGGCAGGCAGATCTCTGTGAGTTCAAGGCCAGCCTGGTCTACACAGTGAGTTCCAGGACAGCTACAGGGAGACCCTGTCTCAAAAAGAGAAAAAAAAAATTTATAGTCATGTCAGATTAGAAAAAATGAAAACTATTGATGAACTGCCATGTGCAGGGCAACAAGTCACCTCACACAGGTGAGGGGGTAAGCTGGAACGTTCTTTCCAGAGAGGGTCTGGTCCTCTTGGAATTTGCTGCCTGCCTTCACACACCTTCACGTTCCCTCCAAGGCAGCATGGAGCAAGATTCACATTCCCCTCTGATCCAGGTGGTGGGACCTTCCGCCTAGTGAGGGCAGGCGGAGAGAGACTGACTTGGTGAAGGAACTCTACTCCGTTCTCAACTTCCTCTAGGGAAAGTGCATGGTGTCTCTGAAGTCACCTGGGCAGCAACTTTACAACCCAGGCCAGAAACAGCCCCATGGGACCCTAAATCCACTCACTGTGGGCAGTCACCAGAGTCCACGGTCTCCAGAACTTCAGCCACCATGAGAACAGGAGCATCCTGGAGATGGATCCTGCGGCAGTGGGAGAGTCCACATCTCGCCCACTTTAAGACTCCAAAGCACACCAACAGGCTACCTCTCTTGAGCCCCACTGGCACAGGGTCCTTAGACAACCACCACTTTATACCAGTACAACGATCAGTCTCCGAAGGAGACTCCTGGGCATCCAGCTAGGGAGCCTTCTATGGCACGTGGAGTAGAATTGAAACTTCTGGAGAAGCTCTTCTGTGCCCTAGCCCTTGTCAGTCCCTGGTACCTGGACAACTGCTCTCTGCTCTAATCTCAGTGACCAAAGGTGTCAGCTGTCCCCAGTCTTAGCACAATTACCTCTGCCATGTTCCTGTGACCCATGGGGCATGGCTTCACCACCACTGCCTTGGACAAGCCTTCTACAAATGCAAATGTTTCCAGACCCTTCACTCACTGGCTTCCGTCATACCTCTCCAGTTATGCCTTCCAAGCTTGGTGCAGTCTGTAATGATGAATCTCACTTATTTGAGAGAGGATGATGGTCATCCCTGCTGGCAAGATGGCCTCCTGAGAGCTGGACCATATCTGCCTAGTGTATGCAGCCATCCTGCTGCCCAGCTCAGGGTCTGGCAGGAACACACACTCAATAAACAGGTGCTAAACAGATGAAGGTCAAGAAGGGCAGGAGTTGCCTAGTGGGCCATTACTTCTGCTAATCCCCCTGCACTTGACTTTATTACATAGTATTTACTTGCTGGTATATCTTCTGCAGATAGATTCTGTACCCTGTAACAAGTGGGTACCCAAGACTGATGGATGGGGAGGGGGTATAGCCTAGGCCATTGAAGGGCCCCCTGCTTAGAAAGTAGGGCTGGCTCAGGCTCCCTGACTGACCACACAATGGCCCCACACAGCCTAGCTCCATAAGTGTGTTTTATGTTCCCATCCTTGGGCATACAGCTTTCAAAATTGTTTCAAGCCCTGGAAGATGGGAGCAATTAAATGAAAGCCTGATGACTTGGCCAGAGGAAGTGGAGTTTGATGACTCTTGGGCCTGTATACAGAATGGCTGTGCCTGCCAGGGCTTCTCAGTCTGGGAGCGTGTAGGTAGGGAGGTGTGCCTAGGTGGGTGAGCTGCTTGCTCAATGCTGACTGGTAGGCAAATGGGAATGATAGGCCAGGAGTCTGCCCTGCCCATCCAGAACTTTTGCCTCTTCCAGAAGCAAGCATCTCTCTGGTGTTTCTCAAAAGGAGTGTCTGGCCTTCCTGAAGATATTTCCCTCATCCTGGCAGGGCCTGGTCCACACAGTGGAGGTGACGGCTGGGCTTGTGCTGAGGGTGCTGGGGTTACTGTCTCTGCTCCCACTCCTACACTGGCTTCTCTTTGTTAGCCTGGACTCCCAGGTTCCCCTCTGCCCATTACCTGCCCTCTCTGGTCTGAATAGGTTCTTTGCCTCACCTACTTAGCCAGCTCAGGTGAGATGCCATGGTCTGGGGTCTCCACTTTCAGAAATCTACACCCACTGGGCCAGGAGCTCTAGAACCTCTCAGAATGTTTCTGGGGACTTTCTTCCCTAAGAGCAGAATGTTCCAAGGGCTTAAGTTTCTTTTGGTCTTTTTGAGATTGGGTCTCCCTGTAGCACCAGCTGGCCTAGAACTCACAAAGATCCGCCTGCCTCTGCCTACCCGAGTGCTGAGACTAAAGGCCTGCGCCACCACGCCCAGCTGAAGGGCTTAAGGTTTTAGTGAATGTAGATTTATTAAGGAAATTGAGGAAGAACTCCTGAGTGTGGGGGCTCAAGGAAGGAGCACCCCCAAGGGATTTTACTTCATTTAAAAAATTATTTATTTTTATTTTGTATATATGAGTGTTTTGCCTGCATGTATGTAAGTGTACTACATGCATGCAATGCCTGAGGAGGCCAGAAGAGAGTGTAGGAGCCCTTGATCTGGCATTAGGGATGGTTATAAGCCACCATGTGAATGCTGGGAACCAAACCTGGGTCCTCTGGAAGAACAGTAAGTACTCTTAACTGCTGAACCATCTCTCCAGTCCTAAGACAAAATGATTTTAAAGTCTGTGGGGAGATGGAATAGGGCTGAGGGGTGGCAAATTCAGAGGCCGTATGAGTCGATGAGCTGGGACAGTGTGAAAGGGGTTTGTGTCTGTGAGTGTTGTAACCATCTCTGCCTCTCGGAATGGTGCGGAGGATGGAACAAGTTATGGGGTGTGTGTGCGTATGTGTGTGTGTGTGTGTGTGTGTGTGTGTGTGCATGCACACACAGGCGCATGTATGTGCATGTGTATGAAGCAACCAGCACAGCCCTGACACAAGAGGCACCAGAATCCAAGCATGGGCTGGAGTTCAGCATATTCTCTTTCACATATGTACACACACACACACACACACACACACACACACACACACACCTTAGTTCTCAGAAAGAAGAAAACCAGCTGGCAGTTTTCCACTGAGTGGCTTGTGTTGAAGAACCAGCGTTGACTGAGCCACAGAACCAGGCTGCTTCTGTTGAAACGGCACTCCAGAGGGGCCTCTGGCAGGTACGGAGCCCCACCTCTGCAGTTCAGGGTCTCCCAGTCCAGCCTGGGCATGGAGGTTGGCCCAGGCGATTATACCAGTCTGGGCTGTGCAGCACAGGCAGTGATGCTGGTAAGAGTTGGGTGGAATGTGAGGACTGAAAAGACAACAGCTCGGGGCTGGAGAGATGGCTCAGCGGTTAAGAACACTGGTTGTTTTTGCAGAAGACCCGGGCTCGAATCCCAGCACCCACATGGCAGCCAACAACTGTCCATAACTCCAGTCCCAGGGGATCCGACAGCCTCTTCTGACCTCCGTGGGCATTGCATAACATGGGTGCACTTACCTACACGCAGACAGTACATACATACACATAAAATAAAAATAATAAAAAATATATATAAAAAGAAAAGACAACAGCTTTACTGAGATCTAATCCACATGCAGTCATCCCTCAGAGCGTGGGGGCTTCTTCAAGGACCACCAGGGATTCCAAAATCCACAGGTGTCTATTACAGAAAAGAGGGGCTGGAGAGATGGTTTAGTAGTTAAAAGCACTGGCTGCTCTTGCAGAGGACCTGAGTTTGGTTCCTAACACCCACATGGTGACTCATAACTATCAATAATTTCAGTTCTGGGACATTCAATGCTTTCTGGCCTAAGTGGGCACTGCATACATGTGGTGCACTTATGTAATGCAGGTAAAACACTCATACACATAAAATTAAAATAAATAAATTAAAAGTGGCATATTGGGGGTTGGAGAGATGGCTCGGTGGTTAACAGCACTGGTTACTCTTGCAGAACACCCGAGTTTGAATCCCAGTACCCACATGGTGGCTAACAACCATCTTTAACTCTAGTTCCAGGGGATCTGACATCCTCTTCTGGCCTCTATGGGCATTGCATGACATGAGTGCACTTATATAACACAGGCATAACACTCATACACATAAAATAAAAATAAATAAATAAAATTTAAAAAGTGGTATATTGCTATGCACTCCTTCCTGTGTATTTTGAATCATCTCCAGATTGTTTATAAAGTGTGTGTGCTTATATGGAGGCCAGAGGAGAACACTGGGTGTCCTGCTCTATCACTCTCCACATAATTCCCTTGAGACAAGGTCTGTCACTGAACCTGGAGCTAAAAGGGCAGCCAGCAAACCCCGCTGACTGGTAGGCAAATGGGAATGATAGGCCAGGAGTCTGCCCTGCCCATCCAGAACTTTTGCCTCTTCCAGAAGCAAGCATCTCTCTGGTGTTTCTCAAAAGGAGTGTCTGGCCTTCCTGAAGATATTTCCCTCATCCTGGCAGGGCCTGGTCCACACAGTGGAGGTGACGGCTGGGCTTGTGCTGAGGGTGCTGGGGTTACTGTCTCTGCTCCCACTCCTACACTGGCTTCTCTTTGTTAGCCTGGACTCCCAGGTTCCCCTCTGCCCATTACCTGCCCTCTCTGGTCTGAATAGGTTCTTTGCCTCACCTACTTAGCCAGCTCAGGTGAGATGCCATGGTCTGGGGTCTCCACTTTCAGAAATCTACACCCACTGGGCCAGGAGCTCTAGAACCTCTCAGAATGTTTCTGGGGACTTTCTTCCCTAAGAGCAGAATGTTCCAAGGGCTTAAGTTTCTTTTGGTCTTTTTGAGATTGGGTCTCCCTGTAGCACCAGCTGGCCTAGAACTCACAAAGATCCGCCTGCCTCTGCCTACCCGAGTGCTGAGACTAAAGGCCTGCGCCACCACGCCCAGCTGAAGGGCTTAAGGTTTTAGTGAATGTAGATTTATTAAGGAAATTGAGGAAGAACTCCTGAGTGTGGGGGCTCAAGGAAGGAGCACCCCCAAGGGATTTTACTTCATTTAAAAAATTATTTATTTTTATTTTGTATATATGAGTGTTTTGCCTGCATGTATGTAAGTGTACTACATGCATGCAATGCCT
>NW_008339061.1:125655-143451 GCF_000622305.1 Nannospalax galili
TGTCCATAACTCCAGTCCCAGGGGATCCGACAGCCTCTTCTGACCTCCGTGGGCATTGCATAACATGGGTGCACTTACCTACACGCAGACAGTACATACATACACATAAAATAAAAATAATAAAAAATATATATAAAAAGAAAAGACAACAGCTTTACTGAGATCTAATCCACATGCAGTCATCCCTCAGAGCGTGGGGGCTTCTTCAAGGACCACCAGGGATTCCAAAATCCACAGGTGTCTATTACAGAAAAGAGGGGCTGGAGAGATGGTTTAGTAGTTAAAAGCACTGGCTGCTCTTGCAGAGGACCTGAGTTTGGTTCCTAACACCCACATGGTGACTCATAACTATCAATAATTTCAGTTCTGGGACATTCAATGCTTTCTGGCCTAAGTGGGCACTGCATACATGTGGTGCACTTATGTAATGCAGGTAAAACACTCATACACATAAAATTAAAATAAATAAATTAAAAGTGGCATATTGGGGGTTGGAGAGATGGCTCGGTGGTTAACAGCACTGGTTACTCTTGCAGAACACCCGAGTTTGAATCCCAGTACCCACATGGTGGCTAACAACCATCTTTAACTCTAGTTCCAGGGGATCTGACATCCTCTTCTGGCCTCTATGGGCATTGCATGACATGAGTGCACTTATATAACACAGGCATAACACTCATACACATAAAATAAAAATAAATAAATAAAATTTAAAAAGTGGTATATTGCTATGCACTCCTTCCTGTGTATTTTGAATCATCTCCAGATTGTTTATAAAGTGTGTGTGCTTATATGGAGGCCAGAGGAGAACACTGGGTGTCCTGCTCTATCACTCTCCACATAATTCCCTTGAGACAAGGTCTGTCACTGAACCTGGAGCTAAAAGGGCAGCCAGCAAACCCCAGTGGTCCTCCTCTCTCTGCCCCCAACAATGCTGGGGTTATAAATGCATGTACAACCACACCCACAGGTTTAAATGGATGCTGGGGATTTGAACTCATGTCTTCACACCTGCATAGCAAGTACTCTTACCATTCTTATTACCGAGCCATCTCCCAAGCACATCCTTCACTTTTGAAAGGTAGTTCTGCTGGGTAGATTCCTGGCTGGGTGGTACTTTTGTTCACTAGCTCTTTGGACACATCATGTTCTCCCTCTGCTGATGGTGGGAGCACTGGCCTTGGTGACGCCCCTTGTAGGGATGAGTTTTTCTCTTACTGCTTTCAAGATTTTCTCTTTGGCTTTTAGCATTTTGCTCGGCTGTATCTTGGTCTATCTGTACATATTTATCCTACTTAAGAGTTCATTAAGTTTTTTTGGATTATAAAGAGTAATGACTGTGATGGTATTAACTGTCAACCCAACAGATTTTAGAATCAGGTGGGAGATGGGCCTCTGGGCGTGCCTGGGGGATTATCTTGACTGCATTAATTAAGGCAGGAGAATCTGCCTGCTATGGGTGGCACCATTTCCTGACTGGGATCCCAACTGTATAAAATGGAGAAAGTGATCTGAGCAGCAGTGTGTATTCAATGTACTTCTTAATTGTGGATGTCATGTGACCAACTGCCTCAGCTCCTGTCGTCTTGACTTTCCTTCCAGGATGGACAGCACCTCAAACTGTGAGCCAGTTTCTCCCTTAGGCTGCCTTTATCAGAGTATCTTAACGCAGGAAAAGAAACTAAGGAAAAACTAAGGAAAAGAAAAACTAAGGAAAAACTAAGGAAAAGAAACTAAGACATTCATTTCAGAAATTTTGGGACCTACCCTTCTTTCCTCCCTCCCCCTTCCCCCCTTCCTTTCTTTTTTTCTTCCTTCCTTCCTCCCTCTCTCCCTCCCCCCTTCCCTCCCCTCCTCCTCCTTACCTCCGTCCTTCTTTCTCCCTCCTCTTTGCCCATCTCCGTATCCCTTTCAGACAGGGTCAACCGTAGCCAAGGCTGGCTTTGAACTCTTTAAAAAAAGATTTATTTTTAGTGTATGAAATTTCAAAAATTCAATAAATAATAAAAAATTTAAGGTAAGTGAAAAATAAAATCTAGAATAAACTGTTTCCCAACTAAAGAAATCATAAATGTTCAAGGAGATATGCTTAACTCAGTTTAAGCATTACACAATATATACTATAAAACAGTTAATGGTAGTCATACCTGCAATTTTATGTGTTATTCATGATTTCAAAATAAATTCAAATTAAAAAATATTTATTTTTAGTTATGTGCATATGTGTGACTGCATGAGGGTTTGCGCACACGAATGCAGTGCCCTCAGAGGCTGGAAGAGGGCACTGGATCCCCTGGAGCTGGAGCTGCCAGATGTGAGTGCTGGGAATTGGACTTAGGTCCTCTGCAAGAGCGGTACTCACTCTTAATTGCTGAGCCATCTCTCCAGCCCCATGATACATTTTTCAAGCATTTTGTTTTCAACCCATTGCAGCTTTGAATCTAAAGTTTGTCTTTTATTGACAGTATGTAGTGGACTATGTTTGGAAAGCTTCCTTTTTAACAAAAGCCATTAATTAAAAAAACCATTTATTGGGCTGGAGAGATGGCTCAGCAGTTAAGAACACTGGTTGTTCTTGCAGAAGACCCAAGTTCGAATCCCAGAACCCACACAGCAGCTAAAAACTGTCCATAACTCCAGTTCCAGGGGATCTGACGGCCTCTTCTGTCCTCCACGGGCATTGCATGATGCGGGTGCCCTCACCTACGTGCAGGCAATACACTCATACACATTAAAAAAATCATTTATTTATTTTATTTTTATGTGTATGCCTGCATGTATGTAAGTAAGTGCACCACATGTGTGCAGGTGTGTGCAGGTGACCATGGAGGCCTGAAGGGTGTGTCAGATCCCCTGGAACTGGAGTTATGGATGGTCATTAGCTACCAAGTGGGTGCTGGAAACTGAACTTGGGTCCTCTACGAGATCAGCAAGTGCTCTCAACTACAAACTCATCTTTCCAGCCTCACTTAAAAACTTTAAAAATGTGGCAAAATTACTTAATATGAAACTTAGCATCCTATCCATTTAGGTGCAGTTTATTTTCCAGAACTTTTTCATATTGCAAAAGTGAAACCCTTGCCACTAAACCCCAGCTCACGTCTCCTCTCACTGTCCTACACTGTCATGTCTCACTGTCTTGACTGTTGTGACTTCCTTACAGTAAGTGAAATCACAGTGTTGCAGGCTTGTAACGGGCTTATTTTAACACAGCGCCTTCTCCATGTTCATTCAAGTGGCAGCATGCATCAGCTTTGGCAGGCCCTTCCTCCTTACGGCTGAATGCTGATCTATTATTCTGTTATATGCATGCTCCCACGTTTGGGTATCCCCTTGAATACTGGGGCTGCTTCTACCTTTTGACTATTGTGAATAATGCTTTTTTTTTTTTTTTCTGGTCTTGAGACAGGGTCTCTCTGTATAGCCCCAGCTGTCCTGAAACTCACTATGTAGACCAGGCTGTCTTTGAACTTACAGAGATCTGTCTGCTTCTGCCTCCTGAGTGCTGGGATTAAAGACATGTGCCACCACACCTGGCTTCCTACTAACATGTTGAAGATTTCTTTTCTGTTCCTCTGCTGCTACCACTCTGCTCTCCTCCCCATCTCCTTCCTCTCCTTCCTGCCAACTTCCTTCTTCCTAGCAACATGACAGTGGGTGTGAGGGAGTATCTCACCATGGGTTCGATGTGCTTTTCCATAATGGTTACTGATGCTGAAAATCTTTTGGGTCATGCTTTTTATTTATTTTTGACCAGTTCTATCAAGCTCTGTTTAGTTGGAGTATTTAATCCACTTATATGCAATGTAATTGTGCTTAATGTCTGCCAGTTGGCTATTTAATGTCACACACATCTTTCTTGTTCCTCTATCACCTCATTGATGTTTCCATCTTGTTAAATAGACATTTTCTAGCATATCACTTTAATTGCCTTGTTTCTTTTACTACATTTTTGTTGTTTTTCTAGTGGTCATTTTCCCTGGGGATTACAGTTAATAGCTTGATTTAAAAAATGTACTTTGGATTATTTACTTCCAATAGTATAGAAATAGTTTGCTCCAACGCAGTTAGGTTCTCCATGTCCTTCTTTGTATTAACATTGCTATAAAACTGATGTTTATTTAAGCCCATTATTTATTTACTTAAGCCCATCGACAGAGTTGTCACTGATGTGAGGTCTTGTCCCTTCCCTCCACTCCCCACCCCTTCTCTTTTCTTGCCTTCCTTTCCAGACAGGATCTTGCTATATAACCCAGGCTGGCCTCCAACTCAAGATCCTCCTACCTCAGCCTCCTGGGTGCTGGGATTACAGGTGTATGTCACTATACCCACTGAAGTTATAGTACTTTCTGTGTGGGCATGTTCGTGCATGGTGCTTATGTGGCGTCAGAGGACACTGTTGGGTGCCAGTCCTTAGGTGCCTTCCACCTTTTGTTTGAGACAGATTCTCTCATTGGTTTGGAATTTTGCCATCAGGCCAGGCTAGCTGAGTCACAAGATTATACGGATCTGCCCGTTTCCACCTCTCATCTCTCCATCTCTGGGGTTATAGGTGCATGCCGTCGAGCCCAGCTTTTTACATGGATCTGGGGATATGAACGCTGGTCCCCATATTTATGACTAAGCCATTGACCTTGGTGCCCTTTAATTATTTAGATGTAGTTTCCTTTAGTTCTTTGAATATACTTCTAATACCAGTATGATGTTTTTGTCTAGTAGGTCCATTTTGGGTTTCTTGGGGACAGTTACAATTGACTACTCCCCTCTCACTGTTGTGTGTGTGTGTGTGTGTGTGTGTGTGTGTATGGTGCATGTGTGTAGTATATACCCACGTATGTGTGTGCTCACACAGAGGCCAGAGGAGGATGTTGGTGTCCTGCTCTGTATCTCTCCACATTATTCCTTTGAGACATTCCTTTCACTGATCCTGAATCTAGGCTTGGGGCCCGTAAGTCTTAGTGGTCCTCTTATCACTGTCCCCCGAGGCCATACCCAGCTTTGTGCGTGGGTGTTGGAATTCGAACTCAGCCACGTATGTGTGTGCTCACACAGAGGCCAGAGGAGGATGTTGGTGTCCTGCTCTGTATCTCTCCACATTATTCCTTTGAGACATTCCTTTCACTGATCCTGAATCTAGGCTTGGGGCCCGTAAGTCTTAGTGGTCCTCTTATCACTGTCCCCCGAGGCCATACCCAGCTTTGTGCGTGGGTGTTGGAATTCGAACTCAGGTCCTCATGTTTGTGCAGCAAGTGCTTTTGTCCACTAAGCCAAACTCTATGGCCACATCCTCCCCCTTTAAAAAAGGTTTATTTTGCTGTTTTAAATTATGTGTCTACGTGTGTGCGCACATGAGTTCAGTGCCCATAGAGGCTAGAAGATGGCATCAGATCCCCTGGAGCTTGAATTACAGGCAGTTGTGAGCCTCCTGACATGGGCGATGGGAACTGAAGTCGGATCTACTGCAAGAACAGCACCCACTTTTAACCACTGAGCCATCTCTAGCTCCAAGACATTTTTCTAAAAAATAATTTCTTGGATGGCTGCCAGCCCTTTATGAATTCCAGGGTTCTGAGAGCATCAAACAGCCACAGTCTTTGGATAGATTTTTTACAGAGGCGGTTTTCAGAGGTCTTCCCTTCACCATTCCAGATGAACTTCCTCCAGTGGATCCTTACAAAGAGCTTCCGGGGCGGATTTAGAAAGGAAACTTGTAGCCCTGATACCTTGGTCCAAGGCTGGTGGCTGCAGAGCCACAGTGAGCACTCTGTATGCTAGACGGGTCTCAGCCAGGCATCTGATGATGGCTTTGTTCCATCTCTTTCTTCCTCCTTTCTGCAAGAGTCATTTATAGACCAATTCTGAGTGTCTCCACCCTGAGGAGAATTGACTTTGGTGGAGAGACAGCGCACACTTGCAGAACAGATGAGCAGAGCGGGTGTGAAGAGTGCTGGGGCAGCAGGAGGCATCTGGGCTTGGAAGCCAGTGGGGAGTGAGTGATGAGTCTTTGGGGAAGACTTCTGGAGGAGAATTCTGCCTAAGGTTCCTGGAGAGGATGAGGACCCCAGAGGGGAAGGACCATGTGGGGCTTCCCCAGTCAGGAGGTGAGATCTCCATTCTGTTTCAGATGGTTGAACAAAAACTGCAGAACCAGGGGAATATTGTCCAGGGAAGGCCTCTGCAGGGAGAGACTAAGGAACTGGTCCCATGGGCAGCGAGCTACTGCAGAAAGCATTCCAGGGCTAGAGAGAAGGCTCAGCAGTTAAGAACACTTGCTGTTCTTCCAGAGGATCGGGGTTTGGTTTCCAGCACCCACATATCAGCTAGCAACCATCTATAACTCCAGTCCCAGGGGATCTGACACCTTTTTCTGGCCTCTGTGGGCATTGCACACATGTGGTACACTTATATACATGCAAGCAAAACACTCATACACATAAAATAACAATTAAAGAATTAAAAAAGGAATCAGGGGCTGGAGAGATGGCTCAGTAGTTAAGAGCACTGACTGCTTTTGTTGAGGACCTGGGTTCAATTCCCAGCACCCACATGGCAGCTATGAACTGTCCTTAATTCTAGTTCCAGGGGAATCTGAAGCCCTCTTCCTATCTCTGTGGCATTGCATGACATGGGTGCACTCACATACATGCAGGCAATACACTCATACACATAAAATAAAAATAACAAATAAAATATATTTAAAAAAGGAAATCATTTCAGGTAGATGATATGCAGCACACCAAAGCAGCTTTCCTCTCAGGGGCACAGGAAAAGGCCTGCTTCATACAACGCCAAGATGAGCTTGTGTGTGGAACCATCTAGAAGTCAACACCACACTCAGCCAGAGCCAACCAGAGAGGAATATCCGCTTTGTGTGGCTCTTACCAGCTCTGCTAGGAAGAATCAGGATGCTCAGTGGACGGCTGCATATAGGAAGGGGCTGCCAACCTCTTAGTCTAGAGGCCAACCTTAGGCAAGACGGTGTTCCCCTTGTAACCTCAGCTTCTGCCTCTGCAAAATGGGGGTAGAAACCTATGCTCATCTTGCAGTCCTCTGAGGATCACGTGAGATGCAAGATTTTGAAGGACTCAGTACAGAGCTGGAGCCCAGTGCATTCCTGTGTGTGTGTGTGTGTGTGTGTGTGTGTGTGTGTGTTCAGGTGTGCATGGAGGTCAGCAGTCAACCTTGGGTGTTGTTCTTCCTCATGCACAGTCCAACTTGTTTTTTGAGACAGGGTCTCTCACTGGCCTGGCGCTTATCCATTCAGCCAGGATGACTGGTGAGGGAGCCCCAGGGATCTGCTAGTCTCTGCCTCCCAGTTCTGGGATTGCAAGTGTGGGCTACCATGTCCAGCTTTTTATGTGGGTGTTGGGAATCCAACTCAGGTCCTCATTTAAGCAGCAAATGCTTTATTGACGGAATCTTCTCACCAGCCCACTTGTTTGTCTTTATTGTAAGCTAGGATCAAAATTCTAATGGCTTTTCTTTTCTCTTGTTACTGTTCAACTGCCATCTGTTACATTTTTTATTATTTTCTTGAGGCCCTTCATTTGACAAAATATTTACTAATGAGTTATTAGTAACCTTAATTATTGAAATATAACTACATTAATTATTTAATTTGGTCGAAGTATAATTATGTGTGTTATTTAATTTGATTCATCTATTCACATATATTAGTCAATGCCTGGACATATTATCCTATATTCAACACAAATCTTCCATATAATTTGGAACAATGCAAAAATTAAAACCATGTGGTTATTTCATTAAGGCTAAAGTACTTTTTTTCAAAGCCTCAGTTTTTTTGTCCTTGTCAAATTCTTTAAATTATTTTAAACAAAAACATAGATACATAAAAACATAAAAATGCGTATTAATGGGGAACCAGGTAATGTTTCATTACATGTATATATATTACATAATGTTTAAATTAGGTTAAATCAGGTTAAAATTACTAAAATTACTCCAAATAGTTATCATTTTTTTTTATGATGGAAACTTTCTTTTCTTTCTTCTTTTTTTCTTTTTGGTCTTTTTGGGACAGGGTCTCCCTGTAGCCTTACCTAGGAACTCACTATGTAGACCATGCTAGCCTTGAACTCACAGAGATCCTCTTGCCTCTGCCTCCTGAGTGCTGGGACTAAAGGTGTGTGCTACCACGCCTGGCTATGATGAAAACTTTCAACGTGCCGCCTCCTAGTTTTTTGTTTTTGAAATACACAGTACATTGGTATGTATGGTCACTTGGGGGTGGGACCAGAACTTCTTGCTTACAGTTAACTGTTATTTGGTACCTGTGTTCAGCATCTCCCTTTCCTCTTTGCTCCCCGCCCCCAAGCTCTGGTCACCCCCATCTTCTCAAGTTCTATATCACTTTTTATTTATTAAACCTTTTTTGATTTATTTTTACTTTATGTGTATGAGTGTTTTGCCTGCAGGTATGTAAGTGCACTATGTGTGTACAATGCTCCTAGAGACCAGAAGAGGGTGTTGGATCCCTTGGAACTGGAGTTACAGATGGCTGTTAGCCACTAGGTGGTGGAACTGAACTCGTGTCCTCTGCAAGAGCAGCCAGTGCTCTTAACTGCTGAGCTGTTTCTCCAGGCCTGAGATCACATTTTAGATTCCATATGGGTGAGATCACGTGATCCATCCTTGTCTTACTGTGCCTGACTTATTTCACTTAGCATAATGTCCTCCAGTTCCATCCATTTTCTGGAACTGACAGAATTTCATTATTTTTTTTTAAAGGGTAAGTACGGTTCCATGTTGCATACAAACTGTATTTTATTCCACTCATCTGTGGATGGAATCTGGGTTGTCTATACTTCTCAGCTGCTATGAAAAGTGGTGAACAGAGGAACACAGATGTCTGTCACTCACAGTGGCTTCATTTCCTCAAATAGATACCTAGGGGTGGTAGAGTTGGATCCTATGGGTAGATTGATTTTTAACTTTGAGGAAATTCCATACTGATTTCCACAACAGCAATTCCACTAACAGTGGGCAGAGGTCCCTTTTCTCCACATCTGTATCAGCACTTGTTATCTTTAGTTCTTTGGATGACAGCCCTTCCTATGGGGCGAGGTCATGCAGCCAATGGTTCTGATCTGCCTCTACCTGGTAAGCATCGATGTGAGCTTCCCTCCCCTTGGCCACTTTTGTTATTGCTAATTCCGCCTCCCTCCCTCCCTCTCTCCCTCCTCCCTTCCTCCCTCCCTCCCTCCTCCCTTTCCCCCCCTCCTTCCCTTTTTCTTCCCCTCCCACCCTCTCTGACCTCTTGCTTTGTCTTCAGGCTCCTGCCTCAGCTTTCTGAGTGCTAACACGCCCAACTATAGGCTGATATTTCTTGAGATAAAAATCAAAATTAGATTCTAAGAAAGTGTGCCCAAGCAAACAACAAATCACTGATCAAGGAAATTCCAGCCTAGGCTTTTTCTAGGCAAACATATTCCCCTTATTCCCCTTTTTAAGTTTCTTAAGTTGGACGACAATGAAAATGCCTCAGTGCTGATTCCACGATTACAACAGTGCATTTACATGCTACCCCTAGAGCAATGAATGGCACAGAAGTTCTCTCTCAGCCTCCCCAGTGCTGGGATTTTGTGTCCAACCACACCCAACTCCTGTTGGGCATGGCATGTCTTTAAAAATATTTTATTTATTATTTTTATTTTATGTGTATGAGTGTATTGCCTGTATATGTGTTAAGTGCACCTGTGTTGTTCAGTGCCTGTGGAGGTCAGAAGAGGGAGTCAGATCCTCTGGAACTGGACTTACAGGTGATGGGTCCTAGAAACTGAACATGGGTCCTCTGAAAGAGTAACAAGTGCTGTTAACTGCTGAGCTATCTCTCTAACCCATATTGCTTTTTGAAACAGGGTCTCTCCCTGGCCTGGAGGTCACTGGTTCATCTAGTGGTCAGAGAGTCCCAGGGATCTGCCTGTCTCTGACTCCCAAGTGTTGGAATTGTAAGTGTACACAACCATGCTCAGGTTTTTCTGTGGGTTCTGGGGATCAAACTCTGGTCCTCAGGCTTGTGCAGCAAGCACTTTACTGATTAAGTCATCTCCTCAGCCGCTCTAATGGGTTTTGGAGTGAACTGAGTTATATTCTATTTTATCCTTAAAAATGTGACTGTATTCCTCATCTCCTTCCAGGAAGGATGTCAGCAAGTGTACAACAGAAGGCAATGAAATCTTTCACAAGGGTAGAAACTAAGAACTGAAAGATGAAGTGTGCATCTGGCAGGGTGTAGACGCAGGGGGCGATTACACACATCATTCAGAATAAAGGGAGCTCCTGCACTTCAACATAAAACGGCTGTCAGTTTTTGGAAGTCAGGCACAAAGAGAAACGTAAGGGTGTTTGCTCCCAGTGAACTCTGGGAGCTCACAGGGAGGCTTCTGTACGAGCATGAGAAGCCCAGGCCCAGGCAAGTGTCCATTGAACCTGTCCTGGCTTTCCAGTTAGCCGGAGGTTCCTCTCGGCCATGAATCCCCTGGCCCTGTGGTTCCTTGCCACCATGCCCTACCTATGAATTGGTTTAAGGGATAAGTATCCACTCACTGTTCCATCTACTTACATGCCAGATACTGGAGACTTGGGGGTGGCCTTATTCATGGGGTCGTAGAAGGCTTTCTAGGGGAGTTACCAGAGTTTGATTTGGAAGTTGACGTGAAATGGACTTGCGGTAAGAGTCCAAGTGGAGGAAGAAACATCTGGGGTAGGGGAAGAGGTCAGAGTGAAGGCTCAGAGGTGACAAGGCCCTGGACATCCAGGGTGAGGCTGTGTGTAGGGGACAGGGTGGGCAGTGAGAGCAAGAGACTGTGGTCATGAGGACAGAGAAGGCAACACAGACCTGAGAGATGGAAGGGACTTGGTGTGGGGAAAGGGAGGGTCAAGGACACTGCCAGGTGTCTATACAGGGAGCAAGTGACTGGCATCTCCTCCTTTCGATGGGGAAGTGGAGGCGAGGAGGTGGGACCATGCTGGGTTGAGAGGGGCAATGTCTAATCTCCAGGGCCCAAGATGGGAGGGAGATGCTGTCAGTGTCTCGGGGAAGCTGGAGTCACAGGAGTGGGATGCTGTGGGGAAAGGGAAGTGAGGGTCAAGGGCTCATTTAAGAGGTTAGCAGGATCTAATAGAGGAGCCAGAGAGTCAGAGATGTGTGTGTGGTGGGGAGAGTTGGCTTGGGATGGAGCCAGAAATAACCAGGGTGGAGGAGGGGCTAGCGGTGAGTTTCAAGAAAGACAAAGACAGTGAAGAGCAAGCAGTTTTGTTCTCTGTTGGTAATTTATGAGCACTCTCAGGGGATCATTAACTCAGAGAACATATACCTAGGAAGCATGCTCTTGAAGCAGCACCAGATATCCAGGGAGAACGAATTCCAAGATGTCTATAATCATCGATCACATTTAAAAACAGAATTCTATAGTCCTCAGGCAGCAAATGCTTCATCTAACTTGCAAGTTTTGCATCAATTTCACCCCTAGCTCTGATCACTTCTCTTACGCATGTAGCCACCTTAAATTCATTCAGTTGATCTGAGATTATTAGCTCCACCTGTAGCATCTCTGCTCCCAGACCAGTACAAATGAACAGGAAGAGGGATGTATACTTATTAGGCTTCCAGCTGACTTTTTTTTTCTTACTGGTAAATAAATAAGGAAGGAGGGAGGAAGGGAAGGAAAGAAGAAGGAAGATACATTGCAATGTGTCATGTTGAAGCCATATCATCAATAGCTACTTTGGCCTAGATGATGTCAATGATGTCACAGATGTGACAGGCACAGGAGCTGGGGTAGAGGCCGCTTAGGGAACAGTGGCTGAGAGTCAGGGAAGGGGAAAGGCTATGGGGGACTGTGCAGAGTGAGGTCATCGTGGGTGAAATGGAGGTGATGGGAAGGAAGTGTCAGTGGGGACAGGGGAGCCTGGGGTTCCCTTGGAGGAAGGTGATGAATCCTTGTCCTGATGGCTCTGCCAAAGGCAGGAGAGGCCAGGTCTGGGGAGGGGCTGGGACATACGGGGAACTGTTGTATTGTGTGGAAGGTCCCAGGAGAGAGAACAGGGACTGGCACAGTCTCTGCCTCCTGCCCTAAAGGGGAGCTATTTCAGAATGGTTGACCAAGAATTGAGTTTCTAGGGCTGAAAGATTCAGGGAAAGGCTGAGGACACAGAGGGGCTAGTTTGGGAATTATGGATGTCAAGAAACTAAGAAATGACAATACTGGGCACAGTGACCTCCAAAGACAGTAACTGGTGTTTAAGAGGGAAGACCTGACCCAGGACCCGGACCAGGACCAGGACAAGGACAAAGAAGTATGTGTGTGGCACCTCCAGCCAGGTCTGGAGCCCATGTTATCTCCCTCAGCCTAGGCTTAGGAACTAAGAAAATTTGGGACTCACCAGGGTCGCCTCTTCGTCCAGGTTTGCCTCGCCTTCCTGGGGGACCTAGACAGGAAAACAAGGATGGATTCATTGAGAACGGAAGCCAGTGGGTTTGTGCATGGCCTCTGGATGCCTGCTTTCCAATGCCAGCAGAGTTGGTCGAGCCCACTTGCCCCCACCCACAGAGCACTCTGGGAGCAGCCTCCCCGAGGCTAGTGGAAGAGGGATGGTGGGGAGACCCCTCTTCCTTCTGCCTCTCTCTGCCCTCGCTCTTCCAGGCCCTCCTCCACAATGCCGTCCCCATCCATCTGTTCTTTTTTTCTTTTTGAGACAGGGTCTTCCTGTAGACCCAGCTGTCCCGGAACTCACTATGTAGACCACGCTGGCCTTGAACTCACAGAGATCCGCCTGCCTCTGCTTCCTGAGTGCTGGGATTAAAGCCATTTATTCATTTATATTCATTCATAGGCTCTCCCTCAGCCAAGATTACTCCCCGGACACTTGAAACAGGAGAGTTTGCAGCTGACAAACTTCAGACTTAGGAGGAAGATAAGGCTGAGGGCAGAAGTTTTCTTACAAAAGCCCCGGAGAAACGCTCTGTAGTATCCCCTAAACAAAATGACAAAGCCAGCACCATAAAGATCAACACTAATTTCCTGGACACAGGTTTTGAATTTGGAGCTTGTGCTGGAATCGCCCAGGAACCATCAACCTGGGAAAGAAGAAGCTTCTAGCACCCCCAAACAAATGGCTGCTTGCATCTGCATAGGAGTCACAGCTGATGGGGTGTGTCAAGGCCCATGCCTGTGGTATCTGCACCCATTTCCTGGCCAACTGACTCCTAGACATCTCCAAGTGCATATCTCACTATCTGAGGCGCACTGAGGCCCAACACTCATCTTTATCTCCTACGTGTCCATTGTGGGACTGGTGACATCTGGGAACCTTGTGAACCAGCCACGCAGAATAACTAAGCTCCAGTGTTTGGGGGGAACTCTCAGCGTCCTTGGCGGCCTTCTAGCCTCTGTGGATGCATTTGTTTTTAGGGAGTACAAACATGTGGGGATAAGATCTCCATCAGCCTGCTGGTACCATGCTCTTCAGCTTGTGGAGGGAGAATACCCAATTTTTACCCATAGAACCTTGGGGCCCTTGCCAGGCCATAGTAGGCCGAGCTGTGGGGCATGGCAGGAAAGGAGGCCCAAATGGGAAATAAAAAACCAGCGCCGTGGCATTCTGACGGTCATCACTAGGCACAAGTATAAAATTCTCTGTCTGTGTTAACTTAGGCCAGATTTGCTTTTATTGAGGTGGCTGAACAAATGCATTTGTCTGGGTGGTTCTCCTGGGTGGCATGGTTCGGCAGCAGGCCCACTGGAGAGGGATGCAACAGAGTTAACTGGGCAGGCAGGGTGGGATGCCCTGCCTCTGGGGGCCTTCCTACAAAGCTCCCAGTAGCCCCGAGCTGGGACATCCCTGAGCATGCTGGGCCTGTGGGCTGCCCGCTTTCCAGACTGGCTGTGACTCCTAGCTGAAAGGGTCCAGGTGGAGAAGAAGGAGGAGGCTGCTTGGGGACACACTCCAGGGCTAGCCCCAGGAGGTTCTGGAGACTTTTGTGGGATTCACACACATGGCCAGTGGGTCTACCCTTTATTCTGTTCACACTCCGTTGCGCAACTCAAGGGAGGCCACACACCCAAACCCAAACTCGCCTTCCAATTGCTTCCCTCACCCAAGTGAAGGCATCACCAGCACTCAAGTAGCTAAGCCAGATGGCATCTGGGGCCACCCTGCCACCCCCTCCCCATTCCCAACCTCACTGCTTTTGTTCCCACCACCCCCACCCAGCCATCTGCCCCTTCTGCTTCATCTCTTAACAGGAGGGAGCTCACCTCTGAGCAGCCAGGCTCTTATCTAGCCGTGTCCCTTTCCCAGCATGCCCTGGGGATGTTGACCGAGAGAAGGTAGAAGAGAGTATGATGGGTAAGGTGGCCTCAGTCCTCTCCTTATTTGTTTCAAATAACCATTAGTCAGGTGTGTCTAACCTTTTGATAGGGCAATACAGGGTTGTCATGTACAAAGTTTAGGCTCAAGAACTACCCACTCAAGTTGCAAAAAACCAAAAAAACAACAAAAAACCCCTTATATTTTAAGTAAGGTTATGACTCTGTGCTGGGCCACATTTATAGCTATCCTGGGCTACATGCACCTATGGGCCTCAGATTGAGCATGCCTGGCAAGCCAACAAACTCCAGGGCTTAAGAGAAGACATAGCACCACCGACTTTGATGGGCCCAGGTGGTTTTGAAGTGGTGTGCTTTCTGCCTCTTTTGCCCCCACTTCAGGAAGATGGGGGAAGCGGGCTAGGCTTGGCCATCAGAGGCCTTGGGAGAGAGGGAATATACTGAAACTGGGCTCCACACTACTAGGAGGTTTCTACTCTGCTAAGTTTGCAAACAGCAAGGTCAGATACACAGGGCGATTGGACTGTGGGTGCTGAGGGTGGGGGAACAGGCAGGATGGTCCCTTAAGACCATCTAGAGGTCCCAGCCATGGTGCCTTTGGACATGAACTTGGGACTCTTTGGCTCCAAGTCTTCCACTGCTTTTCCAATATTCTCATCTCTTCTGCAGTCCTCAAGTGACGGAGTAGAGATGAGAGCAGAGACTAAGCCAGGTGAAAAGACTTTCCCAAGGTCCAGGCTGGTGTCTCCTGGAGTCTTTCACAGACAGTCTGTGGTTCCTTAGGTTCAAAGGCAGTTGGTCTTGACCTGCTGAACCACTAGCAGGCAGCCTTGGGGCCCCAGCATATCTGAGTATCAAGCAGATAGGCTGACCTCCAGCCTGCTGCAGTTAAAATATGATATGCCTCCAAGCCATGAAGAACTAGGTCCCATCAAGTTTTTTTCTTTGATTTTATTTCCCCTCCTTTCTACAAGTAGGAGAGGCTCTCCCTACCACCACAGACTCAGCCACTCAGGAAGATACCTGGGAGTCTATCACAATTGGCCTGCTCATGCATATATGGGGAAACTGAGGCTGGGAGGGATTGGACAGGTCTTGCCCAAGGAGCTGCTATCCCAGCTGTGAGTCTGCAGGTCATAAAGATGAGCCTGGGCTAGAAGAAAGTCATTGTCCCTATGATAATACTGTTAACTTGATGGGATCTAGAATTATTTAGGGGAAAAGCTTTGGGTGTGCCTGGAAGGGAGTTTTTAGTTTAGGTTAATGGAGATGCGAATACCCAGCCTAAATGTAGGTGGCACCATTCCATGGGCTGGGGTCCCAGACTGAATAAAAAGGGGAAAGTGAACTGAGCACCAGCGTTCATCTCTCTCTATTTCCTGACTGTGGATCCCATGTGACCAACGGCCTCATGCTTGTCCTAACCTTCTGTGGTGGACTGTGTCTTCCAACTGTGAGACAAATAAACTCTTCCTTAAATTGATTTGCAAGGTGTTTTGTTGCAGCGGTAAGAAGCCAATACAGTCCCTGACGTCCTAGTTTGCTTTCTATTGTGATGGCAAAGCACTCGGACCAAAAACAACTTGGGGAGGAAATTGCTTATTTGGCTTACACATCTGATCGCAGTTCATCATTGAGGAAAACCAGGGAAGAAACTCAAGGCAGGAACTTGGAGGCAGGAGCTGAAGCACAGGCCATAGAGAAACGCTGCTTACTGACTTGCTCCCCTGGCCTGTGCTCAGCCTGCTTTCTTATACAACCCAGGACCACCTGCCCAGGGGTGGAACCACCCACAGTGGGCTGGGCCCTCCCATATCATTCAACAATCAAGAAAATGCCTCACAGACATCACTACAGGCCAATCCAATAGAGGAAATTCCTCAGCTGAGGTTCCCTCTTCCCAGATGTGTCAGATGGACAAATAAAGCTATCCAGCACACCAACCTTTCGTGAGAACCTGTCTCTGGGTCTGGGTCTGTCAGCTGTGGAGATAGCAGTATTTTATAGCAGATGTATCTGCAGAGCCCCCTTCCAGAAGCTGTGGGCAACAGACATCTACAAGGTGCTGAGCAGGAGAGGGAGAGACCTGAGTGACAGGGAAGCTGTGGACTCAGAGCAAGTGATTCAACCTCTGTGAGCGTAGGCTCCCAACACAGGAAGATATAGGTTTGACAATGGTGGTCACTACATATATCCTACAGAAACAGTCACAGATGAGCCAGCTGCAGAGGACACAATAGGAGTTCCTATTTGAAACCTCGAGGAATGACTGTCTGGAGGGGCTCCGGGCCTTTATGGTCTGGGGTCTTGATATAAAGGGTTTTTCTGCTTCTCCTAGACAAGTCTCAGAGCACTTCTACCTCTCTGGGTTGTGCAAAGTCAGATGCTGGGCTCTCAAGTGAAACACTGTCTTTTAAATTTTTTCCTTTCTGGTGCTGGAGTTGGAACTCAAGGCCCCACACATGCTAAGGCAAGTGTTTCATTGCTGAGTCACACCTCCAGTCCCTAGATTTTACCTTGAATGTGTAAGTGTCAGGTTAACCCTATGGAAAGCAGGGGCTTTTCCAAGTCCCTGACCATCTGCAAACCTGGACTTGGAACACAGAAGCTGAGCATTCCAAAGCCATCGAGCTGTCCAGGAGTGGGATGGCTCCATGCTGCCCAGAGGTTTCTGGCACGACACAGGCCAACAAAGGCTCCAGTTCATGGCTGAGTGACTCAGGATGTTTGTGGCCACCATCTGCACATTAAATAAACTTCAGGGCTTCAAGGCAAGATACCTGGGAACATTTTTTTTTTTTTAGTTCCAGGCTGGCCTGGAACTTGCTATGTAGCTAAGGATGACCTTGAACTCCTGATCTCCTGCTGCTTCGGTCTCCTTACTGCTGAGGTTACAGGTGTGCACTATCACACATAGTTTATGTGGTGCTGGAGACACAGCCCAAGGCTTTGTGTATGCTAGGCAAGCACTGTACCAAGTGAGCTCCCTTCCTGGGTTAAAAGGGAACATTTCTAACACAGAGAAATCTCATCTTTGGTTGAAGTGGAAAATTCACACTATTGATCAAAGGGAGACCTGAACCCTGACAGGCTTCATCAGAGACCCAACTGGTAAGTTATGATTTTGCTCTCAAAGCGGTAGTGTCCCCTGAACCTGCCTGCCACGACTTCCCCTAATGGCATTTCCATCAGCACCTGCCCTTTTGCTGGCCTCTTATGAGATGGCCACTCATCCCAGTGGGATGTGCAGGAGACAGAGTTCCCAAGCCTCCGTCTCATTTTAATGGTCTGCCTGGCTTCTCAGCCCTCAGGGTTGACTGACCACCCCCCCTGCCAGCCTCAGAGGGCAGGTACTTTTGTACAGATTTTCTAATTGCATCTATTCAACAATTCCATGAACAGGCTCTTTTATTTCCCTCTATTCTTTATTCCTTATAGACCA
>NW_008339061.1:143483-160138 GCF_000622305.1 Nannospalax galili
GGGAACCAAAGCTCAGAGAAGTCAGGAAATGATCCCAGACACAACCGTCAGGAGGTAGAAACAACCCAGGCATCCACAGATGGGTGATCTAGTGTAGTGTATGTAACAAGATGTGATTCAGCCTTAAGGAGGAAACTAGTTCTGACACATGCTACTACATGGATGAGCCATGGGGATATCATGTGGAAGGAAATACAGCAGTTACAGAAGGATAAACAGTAAGGGGACTGGGCCAATCGTTCAGTCAGTAAAACACTCACCATGCAATCATGAGGACCTGAGTTAGGTTCCAAGAACCTACGTAAAAAGCCAGATGTATTGGTGACTCAGAACCCACATTAAAAAAAAAACAAAAAAAAAAACAAAACAGTTTTGGTGGTGCGTGCATGTAATCCCAGTGTTGGGGAGGCAGAGATAGGCAGGGACCAGGGGCTTGCTGACCAGCCACCCTAGCTGAATGGGCAAGCTCCAGGCCAATAAGAGACCCTGTCTCAAAAAATAAGATGGAGAGTGACTGAGGGAGGCACTTGAGGTTGATCTACGGCCTTCACTCTCATAAAAACACATACTCGTGCACACAGGTATGTACAAACACATACATACATGGATAAATAACCAATGACTGCAATCACATGAGATGCCTAGAAGAGTTAGGTAGAGATGAACAGTGGAGTGGTGGTGACTGGGATCTGGAGGGAATAGACTTAGAATAGCATTCTGGAAGTTGCTGGTAGTCATGACAGTATGTCAGCAATGGCATGCACTTAACATGTTAATTGCATACTTAAAATGATTAAATGATGAATTTTATGTTGTATATGTTTATCACAGATGGAAAAATATCCAAATAATCTTAGGGACAGAACTAGGCTGTGTACTCAGGCTGGCCTGATGGAGTTTAGGTGATGTTGCTGGTAGCCACAACTGGGTGTAGTCAGAGAAGATGATGGCCTCCCCAAGGTCATAATGGCCTCCCCAAGGTCATACAGGGAGAGATGGCAGGACTAGGATTTGAACCCAGGTCTGTGGGACTCCAGAACCCAGCCCCTGATTCTCAGCAACTGTCATGAGAGCTTTTTACCCCAGAACTCTGGGAATAGGCAGTGGGGTGAAGTAGTTCTGAACTATCCCCGGCCTGACCTTCAGTCAGGAGTTCCTTCAGGTTGCCTGAGACCTGGGCCATTGTTTGCTGGGCCCTGAGCAGAGAAGGCAGAGGAGGGTCCTTATTTGAGCTTCTAAGGCCAACAACATTACCCTTAGGGGGCTGGAGAGATGGTTCAGAGGTTAAGCACACTTGCTGTTCTTGCAGAAGATTGGGAGTCGGGCACCCAGTACCCACATTAGAGGGTTCACAGTCACCTGGAACTCCAGCTCCAGGGGATCTGACACCCTCTTCTGGCCTTTGTGAGCACCTGCACACATGTGGCATACACACACATTGGTACACACACATATACATAAATAAAAATAAATCTTTTTTTTTGTCTTTTATTTATTTTTTGAGACAGGGTCTCCCTGTAGCCTCAGCTGGCCTGGAACTCACTATGTAGACTAGGCTGGCCTCAAACTCACAGAGATCTGCCTGCCTCTGCCTCCCAAGTGCTGGGATTAAAGGTGTGTGACACCATGGCCAGTTTAATAAAAATAAATCTTAAAAATAAGATACAAATAAAAACATGGCCTTAGGTCGTTCAGTCTTCCAAGCCTCAGGCCAGCCTCCCCACCTCACTCTGTCCTAGATGGGGAGCGTTCTCTTTGCTCAGTTCCAGCATGGCCAGTCTTCTGTTCCTTGGAGGAGGGAGCAGGTGCATTGGGGTGGGCTCCCCTGGGGTGGAGCTGGGGCCATGGTCCTCCCAGGCAGGCTGGCAGGCTTTCTGGGGCTCAGCAGCACTGTGGGTGCTACCACTCTCTGGATATTGAAATTCCAGCCTCTTACTCTGCAAACCTTGTTCATTCCAAAGCTTTTGTGTCCCTGTGGACTAATTTTCTACCATCTGCTATACCCCTCTGCTTGCTGGAAGGTTCAAGGCAGTTTGGAAAACCAATGCCACAGCTCCATCACATTTTTCTGGAACCAGGGATATCATCCAGGCTGGTGACAGACCCTGACCACCCTAGTGACTAGATCTGGGGAACTCATTTAGGCAGCATGGAATTTAGTGAACGAATGAATAGGGCTCATATCAGGAGGGGCAGGGTGGGCCAGTGACCTCAACCTTACATTCACAAAAGGCCTTTTATGTGGACATGGCTGCTTTTTCCAAAGGAGATGATGGGACCAGCCAGCCACAGTAGCCTGACAGAATTTAGGCAAAGCTGGGATCACTTAATAGTGTTTATGCCTGGCGCTAATCTCAATTCTAGGATACTAACAAGACTGCTTCATGCCAAAACTATGAGAGAGGCTATAATTTCAATGATGTCTATTCCACAGATTAATAAACTGAGGCACAGAGAGATTAACTGAGCCTCTGAGACCACATGGCTAGGTTTGGGGTAGAGCCATGTGGGCTGGATCATGAATCTGTGCTTTCAGTCACTGCCTGGCTCCCTCTTACCAGAAAAGATGCTTGTTGGAGGGATATGGTCCAAACAGTCCGTGAGTTTTATAACCACATCTTGACATTTGTTATTTATTTATTTTTAAAGATGCCAGGAACCACACAAAATGGAAGCTGCAAGGGATGGCTCCCAGGCTGACAAATTAAATATTTCATTAGCAGGCCACATGCCGTGGGCAGTGCTAGAGACCTGGACCGACCCCAGGCCCTTAAGGCATGCCTTCCTGAAGCATCCAAAATGCCTGCCATTTGCGGTCTGAGCCTTCCAACTCCAGACCTGTTACTCACAGTGGTGGCACACCAGCCTTGTTTCAGTATAATCCCCTTTGTCCTCTGGAGACCCCAGAGCCGGCTTGCAAAATGAGCTGGTGGGAGGAACATGCCCAGTAAGCACAAGGCTTGCTTCAAGCTGAGCCTGTACAGCCTACGTGCTGGGTACTTTGGCTAAATAGGACTGGCCCATTTACAGATAAGGAAACTGAGGCCCAAAGGTGAGGTGACCTGTCCAACTGGTCAGGCGCAGGGATCTAGCCTTCACCAATGTTGCTCTCCTAAGATCCTCCTTTTCAGAAGGCCCCATGGCAAAGAACAGAGTTTCTCATCCAGAGGGAACAGCAGAAAGTGTCTGGAAGGGACTGAGGATGTAGCTCAGTTGTGGTGGGCTTACCCAGCATGCACAAGGCCCTAGGTTCACGCTCCAGCACTGCATAAACTGGGCCTGTAAACTCAGCACTGAGGAGGTAGGGGCAGGAGATCAGGAACTCAAGGAACTCAAGATAATCCCCAAATACATAGCAAGTCTGAGGTCAACCTGGGCTATAGACTGATGCTCAACTCTGTCTCAAAGAAAAAAAAAAAAAAAAGAAAAGCAGAGAGGAGAGAAGGAACAGCTTGTGGCAGGGGACCAGCTTTGAGTGGTATCCAGAGTGCAGGGGTGTAACCAAGGTAAGGGCTTTTGGTTAAGGGGGGATGCGTGGGGCGCTCACGGAGGACACAAACATTGTTTTGGTGCAAATACTGCTCTTTGGAAGCTCCCAGGTCTCTGGGTTACCAGCAGAGACTTAAAGGAAGAACTACTGGGCGACTCTGATTGACTGGTGTGTCTCACACAGGTAGAACTGAGTTCTGTTGGAGACCCATTGCAACCACGTGGAGAGGCGGGGTCTCTAAGAGGTGATTATTTTTATTTTATGTGTATGAGTATTTTGCCTACATGTACACATGTGCACTGAGCTCATACCCAGTGTGGTCAGAAGAGGGTGTCATAGCCCGTAGATTTGGTGTTACAGATGACTGTGAGCTGTCTTCTGGGTGCTGGCAACTTCAACCCCGGTCCTCTGCAAGAGCAGCAAGTGCTCTTAACCATGGAGCCACCTCTCCAGCCCTGAGGTGATTAAGATTACGATTGCAGAAGAGGTTCATCATAAAAGATAGCTTGGCTTCTCTGCCCCCCACTTTCCTTCTCCGTCCCTCCTCTGTTGACTCTGCACACAGGCCCCGGCAGGTGTGGGCCCCTTAATACCTGGGCCTTCCCAGCTTCTGGAACTATGAGAAAGAAATTCTGTGCTTCATTGATTCCAGGTCTTAGGCAGCAAGGTGTAGCAAGACACCTGGCAACAGCCCTTTCAAGCTGGGCAGGGCCTCTCATCTTCCCTTCGGGTCAGGCAGCTGCAGGAAGGCCAAAAGAGTGCAAAAAGTTCTTTGGAATGACCTGCGAGTCCAAGACCCTTCCTTCCCACAGGGCTCAAGGCTGTGAGAACTCTCTGGAAGGGTTGGAGTGATCCTGACTGGAAAGGGAGTGCGGGGAGAACAGGGGTTGAGTGAGGTCAACCTGGAGGTCCTGGTGAAGGGGGCTAAGGGCAGATGCTGGGGGCCTGCTGGTGGATGGTACCTGGCATTGCCATGTGGGTGGTTGGCAGTGGTGGGGCTTGGGGCCGCAGCTCTGGCTATATGGCCTGCCAGTGAGTGCTCTGGGACCTGGTCAGCCCCAGATCTATCCTAGTGTAATGAGCCCCTCCTTGGGCCCATGGTGCCCTGGGATCCTATTTCCTGTTGGAAATCAGGCTCCAGAGAGGCGCACATAAACCAGCACACCCCAAAGATGCCAAATTCCTCAACTCTTCATTCACCCCGAAGCTATAATCACTGACACATGGGCCCTGTACTCCTCCGAACTTAACGAAGGCCAGGATTTACTGCTTTCAGAGAATGAAAAGCTTTTTATTTTTATGTTTAAAAAAAAATAACTTAAAAGGCTGTTCCTATGGACTTTGCTTTTCATGAGAATTCCTCACAAGCTCCCACTGTGTCAGAAGGTTCCAGAAAGGGGCAGGTGAGGCTGGGCGGCCTGAGACTGGCAGAATGTAGCCAGAATTGTGGTGGGCGTAAGAAAGTGGTACTCAGGGGAAACGCTGAGCCCTAACGTGCATGACCTGCTCCTGGGTTATCTGACACTGGACTTGGGACCCCTTGGGTGAGGGAAGGGTCTCATCCTCTGTGGGGAGCTCCAATGGGCACTGGGGTGACCAGTTGTCTAGTATGCAAGTGACTGAGGGGCTTCCTGGGAAACAAGGACAGTTGGTCATCTTCCTGGCCACTGTGAAGAGGAAGTTCAACCCTGCCCATTGCTCCTGCTGCTCCTTATGCTTCCCATGATCACAGGACCTTTGCTCAAGCTTGTCCCCTGTCTCTACCTCAGGGCCTTTGCTCTGACTGTGACCTCTGCCTGGGATGCTCTTCTGCACAGCCTGACATCCTGAAGTATCCTGCCCTTAAGTATTTTCTGTTATATAATTCTATTTTATTCTCTCCCAGCTACTAACTGTATCAAAATCATCTCTTTTACTCTTTTTTTTTTTTTTTGGTTTTTTTGAGACAGGGTCTCTCTGTAGCCCCAGCTGTCCTGGAACTCACTATATAGACCAGGCTGGCCTTGAACTCACAGAGATCTGCCTGCCTCTGTCTCCCAAGTGCTGGGACTAAAGGCGTGTGCCACCATGCCCGACAACTTGATTATTTAAAAAAAATTTTATGATATGGGATTGAATATACAGTCTCTTTAAAAATATTTATTATTTTTATTTTATGTGTATGAGTGTATTGTCTGCATGTGTTAAGTGTGCCTGTGCCGTGTGGTTCAGTGGTAGAGTACAGGCTTAGCATACGAGAGGCCGCAGGTTCAGTCCTCAGGACCACAAAACAACAAAAAACCAAACAAATCCATAGCAAACCCAAACCAAACCAACTCCCCCAAATCGCCCCCAAAAGTTCTTCCAACGCAGTTGCACCCCTGCACGTATTAATGGGTCTCACTTCATTCCATGTCCTGTTATTTGATCTTCAGCATGTGTGGTCACTTTTGCTCTGGAACTTTGACTCCTGACTCATGGGTACAGTCCCTCAGGGGGCCCAATACCCAAGCTGATGCCAGACCACCGCTCTGAGCAGGCATGAAGTCTGTTCCAGAGAGGTTCTGGGGTGCTGGGACATACCCCTCATCCCCTAGACTGGATGATGGTCAATCTGGCTGGCATGGAGCACTCCTGAATTAGGAAAAGCTGGACTCTGAGTGGGGATGGGGCTGCCCAAGATTGAAGTCAGCTAGGGCTGGGAGCCAGCCATACAGTCCCCAAAATTGAGGCTCTTTGTTGGCCAGGCTCTGGCAGGACTCCGAGGAAGTCGCTCCAACTGCTCAGCTCTGCAGACTGTGAGCTTTGGGGCTAAGCAGCTCAGAAGAAAGTTTCTGGGGGCCCCTAGGGCAAGGATGCCCTGCCCACTTCCCTTGGACCACTGCTGTGTACCCCAAAGGTCCTTGAGTGGTTCATGGGTTGTTTTTCTTGACCCCTAGGGCAGGGCTGAGGACCAGGTTTCTGCTGGAGCGCTGCCTGGTTGCTCAGAGGGCGGCTCTAAAGCACTTGCTCTGTGTCCCTCGTGACTGTTGGGTCTGAAGGTCCCATGTGCCTAGAGAACTGTTGTTCCTTCCTTCATGGGCTGGCTGGTGTGGGGAGGCCCCATGTGGCCAAACTTCCGCAGGACTTTTATTTATTTATTTATTTATTTATTTATTATTTCCCCAGTGTTGGAGATAGAGCCCAGGGCCACACACATGCTAGGCAAGCATTCTACCACTGAATTATCTCCCCTGCAGCAAGACGTTCTAAACAGGTATATTGACATATGACTTAAACATCGTATGGTTCGTCCTGTGGGTTTTGTTATATTTATTCATTTAATTTATAATATCAGTGTTGGGGTTAAACCCAGGGCCTTATGCATGCTAAGCACATGCTGTATCACTGAACTATGTTTTCAGCCTCTACTTTGTGTATAGATGATGCGTGTGAGTACATGTGCATATGGATACACATGTGCACATATATGTGCCTGTGGATGGAGGACAGAGGTTGAGGTCCAGTGTCTTCCTCAATTATTCTCCACCTTACTTTATACTTTCATTTATTTATTATTTTTATTTTATTTTACATACACTTGCATGTAAGTGCATGCAATTCCTTATTTTATATTTTTATTTATTTATTATTTTTATTTTATTTTACATACTGCCTGCATGTATGTAAGTGCACCTGTGTCATGCAATGCCTAAGGAGGTCAGAAGAGGGTGTTGGATTCCCCTGGAACTGGAGTTACAGACAGCTGTTAGCTGCCATGTGGGTGCTGGGAATCAAATCCCGGTCTTCTGCAAGAGCAGCCAGTGCTCTTAACCGCTGAGCCATCTCTCCAGCTTCTCTCCACCTTATTTTAAAAAATAGATTTGCCTGGATGTGGTGTGCACCCCTTTAATCCCAGCACTTGGGAGCCAGAGGCAGGTGTATTTCTGTGAGATGGAGGTCAGCCTGGTCTACATAGTGAGTTCCAGGCCACTTGGGGCCACAAGGAGACTTTATCTCAAAAAGAAGGAAAAAAAAAAAGAGATTTGAAGCTGGTTCAGATGGTTCCCAGCACCCACATGGCAGCTAATACCATCCTTAACTCCAGTTCTAGAGGATCTGACTCCCTCTTCTGACCTCTGCAGGCACTGTACACAGAGTGCACTTACATATATGCAGGTAAAACACTCATACACATAAGAAAATTTAAAAAATTATTTATTTTTATTATTTTAAATTATGTGTATCTGTCTGTGTAGGGGAATGTGCAGGTGCACGTGAAGACCCAGGGGTGTCAGACGCTTCTAGAGCTGGGTTTGGAAGTGACTGCAAGCTGCCCAGTGTGGGTGCTGGAAACTGAACTTGAGTCCTCTGGAAGGGCAGCGTGTACTTTTGACTGCTGAGCCATTTCTCCAGCCACTCCCTTTTTGTCTTTTTGAGACAGGATCTCCATGTAGCCCCAGATGGCCTGGAACTTGCAACGTAGACCAGGCTGGCCTCAAATACACAGAGATCTGCCTGCCTTTGCCTCCTAAGTGCTGGGATGAAAGGTATGTGCCACCACGCCTAGCCCTCTACTTTATTTTTTGAGACAGGGTCTCTCATTGAACCTGGAACACATACATTCAGCTAGACTGGCTGGCCAATGAGCTTCAGGGATCTACCTGTCTCTGCCTCCCCAGGGATGGATTATAGGTGCATGCTGCTGTGCCTGACTTTTTATGTGGGTGCTGGGGATCTGAACTCAGGTGCTCATGCTTGAGTAGCAAGCACTGTTCTCAGTGAGCCATCTCCCCAGTGCACTCCAACCACCCCCATTCTGATTCTTAACTCACGGGCATTTCTTTCTGTCACTATGAGGATGTTTATACTAATGAGCATTTCTGGCAAGGGTTGTGTGAACTCCATGAGTCTGTTAGGCCATTCATTCCCGGCACCTTCATAGCCCCATCTGGGGCAGAAGCCTTTACCGTCCCATTCTACCAAGGAGGAAACCAGACCCAGAGAAGCCCAGCCACTGGCTTGAGGCCACCCAAACCTCTACAAGACAACAGCTCATGCTTGGAGTCACCATGACCTCTTGCCTTATGATCAGCAGAGATGGGACAGAGCCCTTCACCAGTTGTAGTAGCAGTGGGTCAAAGGGCCTAAACCGAAGTCTTCACTTCCGCTCCCACCCCCTCATTCAAATGAATTTCCAGCCTCTGTCAACATCACGGTCCTGGGGGGATATAGGCAGAGCCAACACAGCCACCATTCCCGTCCACCAAAGCTGCCATCCTACGTCACTGTGTGTTGTCCTTACCCTGACATTTTGTGTGTAGGAACTGTGACCTTCCAGCAACTCCATAAAGCAAGAGCAGTCCTAACATGCTCCAACTCTCAGTCAGGAAGCAGAGGAAACTCAGCCTCTCTCTCCGCGGCCATGGTCACAGGCTCTTCCCCGCCTCCCTTCTTTCTTCTCTTGCCTTTTACCTCTCATTCTCTATCCCATAGTCAGGGCAGTACCTCTGGACCTCAAACCTAATCACGCTATTTCTCTTACAAGGTTGTCCACAGGCTCCTGCCATTCTCCATAACCAGGATCTCCTCTGGATGACCCAGATGTCTCTCTGCCCCGCTCAGCCCACTCCCTGCTTGCCTTCTATCACACACTACTTGTCCATCTCTTGCTAGTACACCTTGCCTAGATGCTCTATGCCCCCTGAGCTGTTTAACTTGTACTTTCAACATCCTCTCTCCTAGATCTTACCAGGAAAGCTCCTACTCATCCTTCAAGACCCTATCCATCCTGCTAAGACATGGAGTTGTCACAGCCTTCCTAGTTGCTCACTCTTGGGCTAAGGTTATTTATTTGCTCTAAGTACTTAGAGGATGGTGTTTGCCCATCTGTCTGGACCCTGAGTCCCACAAAGCAGGGATCACATTGACTCTGTACTGATGCTCTGGGTGCCTCCAGCTAAGCTGGACCAAGGTGGATGGTCACAGCAACCACACAAAGAGGCAGTGGGTTCCAGGGTGTCCATCAGCAGCTTCGTTCCTCATTAGTGCTTCTCACCTGTGACTTCCCTTCTTTCCACACTGGTAGCAGGAACGTGGGCAAGGGTGCCAGTTTCTAAACCAAGGGTAAATTGCTACAGTTTTCCTAGGGTTAGAAACCACTTGAGTGGATCTAACCCCAGTAAATGACTCCTAACCACTCCCCAGGGAGAGCCTGGAGACCCCAGATAATTAGCTACATGTGTGGGAGACAGGCCTGGTTTTATTCCCAAGGATTTATGAGCAAGGGGAATATTCTTGTTGACCTTGATTTCAGGAAAGGCCTCTCTCTGGAACACTTGCCGAATATTCCATCAACAGTGAAGCCCATATGTGCACAGTGAGCCTGCCTGACACCGTCATCTCGACATGTGTTTCTTGTCTCCTACGCATTTTAGCACCGGCCCTGGGGAATGCCTTCATGGCTGAGCGTCCCCAAACACAGCTTCGAAAGGAGAACTTATAATTCACCCCTCATGAAAGCTGCCACTGCGCTTTCCAAACACACTTGGAAGTAGATTCAAAGTTTATTTAGAAAGAACTTTTTTTCCCCTTTAGACTGAAAGAGAGTGCCTGTGGATTCTTTCCCCCAGTCCTGGCTCACTGAGACCTTGGGAACAACTCCTTCAGTCTGCAGACAAGATGGGTTTAGAAAAGACCAGAATGTGTGAACATCAGGTCATTTGTCCTCTGGGGCATTTCTCCAACTCATACGCTCTGTCTCTTTCTCTCTGTGTCTCTGGGGTGAACCCAAAGTCTCAGACACAGTAGGCGGATGATCTACAATAGCTCTACCCTGCCCTTAGCATCTCTTTGTTCCTCTGCTGGCTTTCTGATTCACCCTCCTTCTGACTTTAACTTCTTTTTGGCTCCATTTATGTTCCCTCACATCATCATTGTGCATCTACCTATCCTGCCATGGAAAACTGTTCAACATGAATGTCTTCATTCATCCAGGAAATCAAATATCTGTACATTGTTCTATCATCCATCCATCCATCCATCACTCATCCTCTATCCATCCATCCATTCATTATCCATTTATCATCCATCCATCCATCATCCATTTATCATCCATCCATCCATCCATCCATCCATCCATCCATCCATATTTCTAACCATTCATACACCTTCCCAGCCACCTGCCAATTTATCAATTTTTGTTCATTCATTCTTTTGACTATCCATCTTTCTGTCTGTCAACCAATCCATCCATCCATCCATCCATCCATCCATCCATCCATCCATCCATCCATCCATCCATCAATTTATCAACCTTGGCTTATCCATTTTTTGATTATACATCTGTGTTTTACCACACACTGGGGATACCTCAGTGAGCACATTCCAATTTAAAAAATTTCATATTTATTTATTTTTATTTTATGCATTTACATATTATACCTGCATGTATGTAAGTGCACTCATGTCGTGCAGTGCCTGGAGAAGAGGGTATCGGATCCACTGGAACTGGAGTTAGAGGTGGTTGTTAGCCACCACGTGGGAGTTGGGATTCTAACCTGGGTCCTGTGCAAGAGCAGTCAGTGCTCTAAACTCCAGAGCCATCTCTCTAGGCCCCAGATTCCAACTCTTGAGACAAGCACTCTATCTAGAGTTATAGCTCCAGCCCAGTGTTCCAGTCCTTGTCCTGAGCAGCTCACAAAGGTCTGAGCATATCATCAAACAACTACTTACAACACAGCACAGAAACTAATATTAGAGAATTGTACAGTGCTGTGGAACCCTGGGAAGGACCACTGATGCTTGGAAAGGATTCTGGGTTCTGAAGGGGAGATGGAGCCATGCACAGATGGAAAACCTGCCTACCTGCTGCTGTCCCCAGGCCCAATAGTTATTCCAAGGCTTGGAGACATTTTCTGTCAGAGATAACCTTCAGGACTGGACCAGATCCATTCTGACCTGCCACTCCCTTAGTGATTCCTTTTCTCTTTAGTGCTGGGGATTGGACCCAGGCCTGTCTGGTACATGCTAGGCAAGTGGTCTGCTACTGAGTCACATGCCCAGCTCTCCCTTCATGATTGGTCTAGGAGTCCTGTGAGGCCTGTATCAACATCTCTGTTCTGCAGGGAGGAAACTGGGGCTCAGGAGAGCAAAGGGACAGAATCAAGGTGCTGGAGTTGGAGGACCAGTGGTCAGTCCAGGTAGTGGCTGGTCAGACCATGTAGCCCTCTGCCTCCTCTGTCCAGGGAGTAGCCCTTAGGATGGCAGCAGTCCCTGGCTTCCCTGCTTCCTCTGAAGGCTTCCTGGGTCCTCAGAAGCTAGGAATCAGGGTTCTTCCTGTGCCCAGCAGATCACAGAGCTCCCTGGATGCTTCTGGAATGAAGCTGCCTTTCCTTTATGAGAAGTAGAGGGCCTTGTAGGGCAGAAGGACTAAGAACGAGGATCTTGCCTGCAGGTGGGGTCCACGCGTGGCAAGTTCCAGGATTTGGACTTGGTCCTGCAGAGTGGCCATGGTCAAGCTTTAGCATCCAGGACTCTGCCTGAGAGGTCAGTGGGCTGGCCCCCGTGTGGGATGGGAGGACTTTGTGTGCCCTGTGGCCCAGGTTCTTTCAGTGTCATAGGATCTGGGGTCATCCTGCTTGCCTCCTCTCCCACATGTCACCAATGAATTACAAACCCCGTCTGCTATCTCCTTTGTTCTTATTAAACGGCCTCTCCTCTCAGCCCTACTGCCTTTGACCTCCTCATGGGCCTCCCTTCCCTGGGGACCCATTCTTCCCATTCTCTTTGACCCCATTCAAGGCAGCGTTCTAAATCTATTAGCTCACTCTCTTCTAAAGGAACAAACCCCAAACCACTCCTTGAGCCCTAATTCAAATCCTGGCTTGCTCACATTCTGTCCATACCAATGACTCTGTGTCTCAATTTTCCCACCTCTAAAGTGGGTATAATATCTTTCTCACAGAGCAATGCTTCTTGTTCATAGGGTGGCTGCAGGTGAGGTAAGGTTTCAGAAAGGGAGGTGCTTTCTTTAGCCCTAGTCTTTATAGAAGGTCTTTGTTGATTTTGGCACATGCTCAATTAACGGATTTTAGAAAACAAGAAAGTACGGTTTGACATATTGCCTAAACTAACCCCAATCAGTGCTTGTGCTAGATGGATGTGAAGTACCTTGAGGGAGCTATTAAATGATAAAAACAAGAGAAGCCTGGCAGTTAAGCATGTATTCAGCACCAATGAATACAGTTATCGCTACCATTTCCAGGAGCTTGAGATCCAAGGAGAAAGAAGTCAGGAGAGGACATGGTAGCAACAGGGAGGGATCTGGGTAGCAGTTAGGCGAGGGCTAACAGCTGTGCAGAAGTGCAGCTAATTCAAGGAGGAAGGTGGTCATCAAGGGCAGAACTCCCTCCATTTCCCATGACTATCCTGAAGCTCCTTTTCTAAAACATATTTTATTATTTTTATTTTATTTTATGTGTATGAATGTATTGCCTGATTGTATGTTTGTAAGTGCAGTGCCTGTGGAGGTCAGAAGAGGATGTCAGATTCCCTGGAACTGGAGTTACAGATGGTTGTTAGCCACCATGTGGGTGCTGGGCATCAAACCTGGGTCCTCTGGAAGAGCAGCCAGTGTTCTTAACTGCTGAGCCATCTCTCCAGCCCTCCTGAAGCTTCTTTTCTTACTAATATAATATTTTGTATTTATTCTTTGAGCATTTCATATATGTATACAGTGTATTTTGATCATCTTCCTCCTCCATTCCCACTCCTCCCAGATCCCCTCCATCACCTTCCCAACTTTATGTCCTGCTTTTTTTTTTTATTGTAATGCATGGAGTCTAATATGTGCTGCCCATATACTCATGGGTGTGGGGCTAGCCAGTGGAGCATGGTTAACATACCAGGGGCCACACCCTAAAGAAAACTGACCCTCTCCCACGAGGATGGAAAGATGAGGAGGAGGGCTGTGTGTCGTTTTCCCTTATGTCCCAGTCTTGCCTGTGGTGAGGTAGAGAACAGCATGATGGGAGTGTGTGGTGGAGAAAGCTGCTTACCTCATAGCATCCAGGAAGCAGAGAGGGCAGGGAGGTCTAGGGTCCTTATATCCTCTTCAAGGCCACACCCCCAATGACTTAACTGCCTTCCCTTAGCCCCATCTCTTAAAGGTCCCACCATCTCCCAGCAGTACCAGAGGCTGAGGCACAAGATTTTAATACATGAACCTTTGGGGACACGTAAGACCTAATCCATACTGCTAGATAATGGCTTAGAGGTGTGAAGGGCTGAAGATGGAGAGAGGAAAATGAAAACTGAACGTATGTAGGAACTTAGCCAATGGAGACAATCCTGGCCTTGGAGATGCCAGAGGAGAGGACAGGCTGCCCAGCCCCAAAACATCACAGGTTTTGGAGCTCAAAGCCCCTTTTCTGGACAGAGTGTTCTCCACTAGGCAGCCATTTTCAGGCTTCAAGTGTCAGTGGCATTTTCTGCTCTTACAGTCCTCCTCCCTCCCCTCCCTAAACCCGCCTGAAAGTTCACTGCCAGACTCATTTCCAGTTCTGTGAAACAAATTAATTCCCAGGTGAAAACTAGCATATGTGATTTCTTCTACAGATGACGCAGCCGAGATGGAAATCTGCTGCCTCTGACTTTGGAATTCATCAGGGTCAGCTTCTGTTTCTACCACATCTGAATGAAACTTCAATTCCCACTGTGTCACCGCCACACGAGGCTGGCCAGCCTCTAAGCCCTGCCCATCAGTTACCTAGCCACCAGCATAGACACTCTACAACCAGGGCCTGGGCTGCCCCAGCTATGGCGGAGGGAGCTGATCCATAGATCCCTGAAAATCAGTCACATCTCCCTGTTCTCCAGACCTGCTAGCCACAGACAGAATAAGAGCCAACAGATGTTCCCAAAGGCCCCACACTCACTTGTCCTGTTGTGATCCTCCCTGGACATCTTCCTCTACCCACTTCTAGAAACAGCATGAAAAGCTATTGACATCTGGATTGTGGTAAGGAGCCCCTGGTAGGAAGATCTGGGAGGTAAAGTCCTAGATGGCCAGTCCCAGGAAGGAGGGTGGTCAGATGGGAGGTGCAGGTTTCTTGGGGACCCATGGGGCCTGGCGCTGCAGCAATTCTGTGGGAGAAGGGCAGAGAGATTTCTTCCCATTTCCAACAGGGTCTTGCTCATTTAGAGGCACTCATACATGAACTGGGTTTTTCTTATGTGTGTATGTGTTCATGTGGATATGTGCACATGTGTGCATGTGCACATGGAAGTCAGAGGTTGATATTGGGTGTCTTCCTCCATCACTCCATTTTATTTATTTGATTTGTGTATGTGCACCAGTGTGTCTGTGCCACAGCGTGCATGTGGAGGTCAGAGGACAATTTGCAGGAATCTGTTCTCTCCACCCACCATGTGGATCCTAGTGATTGAACTCAGGTTTCAGGGTTGGTGGCAAGTGCCTTTACCCGCTCTGCCTCCCTGCTGGGCCTCCACTTTATTTTTTGATTAAATCTTTTTAAAAATATTTATTATCTTTGTGTGTATGAGTGTATTGCCTGCATGTAGGTAAGCGTACCCATGTCGTGCAATGCCCTTGGAAGACAGAAAAGGCTGTCGGATCCCCTGTAACTGGAGTTACTGACAGTTGTTAGCTGCCATGTGGGTGCTGGGATTCGAATTCAGGTCTTCTGCAAGAACAACCAGTGTTCTTAACTGCTGACCCATCTCTCCAGCCCCACTTTATTTTTTGAGACAGGGTCTTTTCAATGAACCCTGAGCTAACCAATTTGGTTAGACTGGCTGGCCAGTAAGCTCAAGAGATTTCCCTGTCTCTGCCTCCCCAGGGCTGGGGTTACAGACATACACGGGTACACCTGGCTTTTTCCACAGGTACTGGGGATCTGAACTCAGATCCTCATGTCTGCACAGCAAGTGCTTCCCCACTGAGCCACTGCCCCCGCTGAACGAACTGTTTCTCTTGGCTTTGACCTTCAGCTTATTCCATCCACTGTCCCCATGGCAACCCGTGTGGCTTTATTCCCTCGTCTCTGCACTAGGTAAAGATGCAGTGACCTCACCCTGGCCTGTCTGAGCCTGTCTGGACTGCCCCTTGGCTACATCTTTGACTTGACTCAAAGCTCCCATGCCTGTGATGCACAGGGATCTTGTTTCTGATTCTTTAATGCCTCCCTCCACCCCCATTCCACTCACCAGTTTCCTCTATAGAGGAGGCGGGCTCTTGGTGTTCAGGTCTCAGCTCAAATGTCACTTGTCAGAGGTGATTTTTGATGTCCCCTTCTAATGGGCTCCTTAGTACCTTTATCACATCTTTGTCACCTGCCTGCTGCCTCTCCGTCATGCCAGAATAGAAGCACCTCAGCAGGATGGATCTTGTCTGTCCTATGTCCCAGTGCCTGGCTTAAACAACAAACTCATCTGTATTTGCTGGATAAATTACAAGAGACCACAAAACCTGCAGAGAGGAATGGCTTGTCCAAAACTCCAAGCTAGTGGAGGCCTGTCAGGCCTGGCCCTGCCCACACTGCCATCCTGTTTCCTGCTTCTCCCTTCTGTGTGCATGGGTGCTGGCTTGGGCACCTTGGGAATGGTTCTGCATCAATGGAACCTTCTAGAAGGCAGAAATAGTGGGAGCAGAGATTTTGGTGGACATGGGCTGAATCCCAATTTGGTCACATACTTGGTATGTGGTCCTGGGCAGGTCACCTCAGCCTCTTGGGGCTCAATTTCCCAATCTGTAAGCTGGTATTAACAAGGCACCTGATTCTCCAATTGTTGCAAGGCTTATGTTAGACCTGCTGTACTGAGGCTTGGCCCTTGGTAATGTGATCACACACAGAAACGGGGCCTGGGAAGATGGCTCAGTGGGTAAAGTGTTTGCCATGCAATCATGAGGACTTGAGTTCGAACCCCTAGAACCTCCACACAAAAGTTGAATGTATATTGTGCCTGTAATGACAATGCTGAGGAGACAGAGACAGAGACAGACAGGAGGGTCTCTGGGGTTTGTTAACCAGCCATTCTAGCCTATGTGGCAAGTTCCAGGTCAGTGAGAGACTCTGACTGAAAAAACAAGGTGGAGAGTGAGTAAGCAAGACACCCAGCCTATGTTCCTGGATTCTAAATGCATACACACACACACACACACACACACACACACACACACACACAC
>NW_008339061.1:160228-193045 GCF_000622305.1 Nannospalax galili
TATGCACACACACACACACACACACACACACACACACACACACACACACACACACACGGAAACAGCCACCCTGTCTGCCAGGGACTGAGGTGCTGTGCTCACTAACAGGGTCTCTTGTCTCTGTGTCCACGCAGCTCTCTATGGCCCTAAGAATCAATGGCCCTCAGGGCAGATAATGGAATCCTACTGTCTTTCAGGGGTTGAGGCTCTGAGGATGGAGTACCCACTGCCAGGAGGGCAGGCGGCCACTAACTCCATCAGGCACAGGAGTTTACAGCTTGGCCTCTTAATTTCAGGCTGAGCTGGCTGAGACATCTGTGTGGCTTTTCATCTTTGAGCCCAGCTGTTATCAGCTGCTAGGAAACAGTTCCAAGCTGGCAGATGCATCCCCTGAATTCCATGAAGAGATCAAAGAGTTCCGATAGAGTGACACAGCTGCCCTGACTGGCAGTCAGAGGCAGAACCAGGCCAAGAGGAAAGCACGCAGAAGCCACCAAAGCCACTAGACCAGAAGAGTGGCACAGGCTGCCAGGAGCTGCCTGGCAATGGCAAGGTCTGACTAGTCGGCCTGCCAGGGACCATTGAGGGTGGCTCCGGGCTGTGGAGAGGCTGGGGATGGATGTCTTCTCTCTGAGTAATGTCTTTCACTGTTTGAAGATTCTGGAACCTCATGGTGGGGCAGGGTTCTTGCTCCAGGTCTTCCCCAGGGTACCTTCTGGGTGGCTTGGTCAGGTCTGCACTGGTACCTTCCAGGCAGCAGGGCAGACTTCCTCCCCAGAACTTAGAACTGTCAGTTCTCATTTGACCTACTCCAACCTCAGCATTGTCCTCTCTACATCTGGGAATCTGCCATCAAACTGGGTCTGAAGGTCCCCCTGCTTTCTTATTGCTGGGAAATGGGGTGTTTGACAGACTCCAATGGAGCCAGGCTTCCCAGTGAATTGAGTGTGGAGCTGAGATGGGTGGGGACAAGGTGGGGCCCAGAGCACCCACTTCTGTTGGGAGACAGGGTGATTCTGAGCCAGCAGCTGGGAGGCAGTTTCCTGACCTGGCAGGAGAGTTGTTGGAAGGCTGGCTCAGAAGTGTGGTGCTGGGGGCCAGGCCCGGAAGCACCATGCCCTGCTGGCTTCAGATCCCTTAACCTCTCCACCCCTGTGGCTTAAATGAGCTGGTGTGGATTCTGTTATCTGCAGCTAGGAATCCTGACAAACTCCTTCATCAATGTGGCATAACTTCAGCTCTGTTGCTTGCAGGGAGGGGCGAATGACAGAGATGAGACAGGCTAGCTGGGTGTGGTGGGACAAGCTTGTAATCTCAGCACTTGGGCAGAGCTTGGAGGGCTGCCTGGTCTATAGCTTGTCTACTTAATGAGGTCTAGCCAGCCTATAATACTAGCACTCTGGAAGGAGAGGCAGAAGGATCAAGGGTTCAAGGTCATCCTCAACTCCATAGCAAGTTCAAGGCCAGCCTAGGCACCAGAGACTGTCTCAAACAACAATAACCACTACAAGACCCCAAAGAACTACTTCCTGTTCTTGGAACAGGAAGGGAGCTCCCAGGCTGGCCTCAAACTACTAGCCCAGGAGAACCTTGACCTTGTGATCCTCCTGCCTCTACCTCATGAGTGCTGGGATTACAGGAGTGTGCCACCACACCTGATTTATGTCATGGTAGAGATTCAGCCCAGGGCTTTGTATATGCCAGGTGAGCACTCGCCCAACTGATCTATATTCAGAAATAAATAAATAGAGAAATAAACGAATAAAAAGAAGAATCCAGTTGAAATTCATATGGCTATTGCAGGGGACTCTGTCCCAACCCTGGCTTAACGGTGCTTTTAAAAATAAGCCAAAATTAAACTAAAGGAAATCGCTACCACAACAGAGCAGAAAGGCAGGTGGTGGGAAGCCAAGGGCAGAAAGGGTAGCTTTTCTGCAGCTGCATTTCTAAAGAAGAAAAATAGAGACTGGAGTAGCCAATGTGGGATCTCATGGCCTGTTCCCTCTGTCCCGGAGCTCAAGTTCCCATGGGAGGACACCCTGGGAGAAGAGTGAGGAAATAGGCAGCGACTACTCACTGACTTGTGTGTGCAGTGGGGACACTGCCTCTTCCAAGCCATCGCCCAGAGCCTGTGTGCAGACTGGCAGTGGGTGCTCAGCTGGGGTCGTGTGGTTTTCCTGTCCCGGGAAGGAGCCTCAGTACCATGGAAGTGGGATCATTTGGGACAGTGGCTCCTGGAGGCTCTAATGGTGAGGTCTATATACCACCTCTCCCTAGCTTAAGACTACACCCATCAGTCAGAAGCCATGCACCATTACCCCTTGGTATCCTGGGGACCGGTTCCAGGACCCCTGAGGACAGCAAAGCTCTGGGATGCTCAAGTCCCTCATGTGACAGTGCACGGCAGGTGCACATCCTTTGCACCATCTCCAGATCACTGCTGGGTCAGATTTGGTCCTATTCTGTTATTTTGGGCAAAATGATAAGGCTGTAAGACAACCCCCCCCAGGTTGGCTGAACCAGTGACACAGACCCCAGCGTATTTAAACCCTGTGTGCTTCTGTTGAGCACAGAGACTAACTGAGCACACTCAGAACCAAGGTGCCCAGAACAAAGGGTGGGCCAAGCACCCATGCAGCCTACAAGCCTGCATCTTTCTCTTGGCTGAGCATGAATTTGCCTAAGCTATGTGTACACCTGATGGGACCCACCTGAGGGTGGGTCAGGGCTCCATTAACAACTGCCCTAACACTTGGAGTCAAAACCTGAGGGTTGACTGTGTCTAAGGGTAATGAACTCATGCCTCTACTCACGACTTGAATGCCTGCCTGATAGGAGCTCAGCACTTTACAGTCACTCTGCCCAGCAGGTTACAAAGCTCTTCTTTGGACTGTAGGACCCCATTGGTGTCAGTGTGACTCCCAAGCACAACAAGCCAGCTGATTCACAGAAAGGCCAGACCCCAATTCCTTGAAACATCTCTATATGTTTCTTAGTGCTCTGAGATTCCAATAGTCTCCTTTAGTCCTGCTCCATCCAATAGGCTCCTTCCTTCTATACCACAGCTCCCAGAATTCCCAGCAAGCCTCAGTGCAGAGCAGGAGAATCACTTCCCTAGTTCAAGACATTACACTCCTGTTATCTCAGCCTCAGATGCTGTACCTGCTGAGCAGTGTAGATGCTGGATTATGGACCCACAGCCTGGCATCCAGGTTTGGGAGAAATAGAAAAAAAAAAGGATTTAAGTACTGAGAAGGTGTTCACTTGCATACTGAGTGAACCTGAGATGGGTATGTGTGTGTGCCTTCCCCGGCCCTGAGTGGTCCCTCATTCCCACAGTTCTGGTGTGCAGTGGGTCAGAGCTGTGTGCTGGGGCTCTACAGTGTGGTGATCATTTTCTGGAACTTGGGGCTCTTGGAGGCCGACCTGAGCTGCTGCTTCCCAGGGCTGGAGCCAACACCAGGCTTCCAGAGCTGTGGCCCGGTTTTATGGAACAGGTGGGACCATGAGATTTTTGCCCTATGCAGTTATTTTAGAATTAAAAAGGCCCACCTAAGGAGTGACTCTACAATTGTTCTTGTCTCTGGGGGCACAAACACAATTTGGGGTCCCTAGGTCTCTTCAGGGTCTTGTCTAGCCACTGAAATGTCACTGGTGGGGGTTGGGTAGATGGCAGGTAGAAGAAGCCATGAGTAACTGGAGGGTGGCTGGATGAAGGTGAGAGGTGGATGGATGGGTGATGAATGGTGGCTAGGTGGGACAGAGGCAGGTGATGGTGCCTAACTGGGGGATAGATGGGCCGGAGCAGATGGATCGTTAGTGAATGGGTTGGGGATGGAACTATGGCATGGCCCATGGCTAGCTGCTGGCCCTTGGTCATATCATACATTTGGCTATAAAATGGCCATTACATTCTTTCCTTGTGGGCTTCTTGGGAGGAACAGACTCATGAAACTTCCTAAGCATGGTACCTGACCAAACACCTCGCTGGAGAATGAGGGCTTCTCTCTGCCCTACAACCCATACTCTCCAACAGTGCACTGCAAGAGGAACAGGTGTTCTTCAAAAGGCAGCTTTACCGGCTCCTCCCAGCAGGAGTCAAAGGGTCAGGTAGGTGATGAACGAACTCTCTCACGCTTGCCTCTGAGCTGGAAATAAGACTAAATGCCCGCCTCCAGCTCCAGTCCAGTTTGGAGGCCATGATTAGGGTAACTCCTTTCCAGCTCCCCACCTTGTCAGGGGGGCTCCTCACATCTCCTATGTGGGCAAGCCACCTGGGACTTTGCTGCAATGCAAGATGGACTGTAGTGACCCTGGAAATGACCTGACCTCCTCAAAGAGGCTGATGCTGAGGTCCGAGGGCCAGAGGAACATCTGTCTAGGTACTTTGAGAGCTTAGATGATTGCATCTGAGACCCTAGGCTACCTTCCGGCACACAGACACAGTGAGCCTGGTCACCATGGGGGTGGGGGTGGACAGGGGTGGCTGCAGTTTTTTCTAAACAAAACTCACTGTTCTTATCTGGAAAGCCACATGGGAAAGGGAGAGTGAGGTCAAGAACTGTGCCTGACTCCCCACAGATGTGGGGCACAGTGTTGGGAGTTGGGACTTGAGGTCAAGCTCCTGGCAGCTCTGGTTGGCCGGTAAGGTAGACATTGCCTGCTTTAGACTTCACACTCTTCAGACCATTCTGAAACTGGAGAAGCTGAGTTTCTCTGGCTAGAGCTCTTAGGTGGACCCTCCTTAGAGCTATTGTGTTCCCACTCCTGCCCGGGGTCCTCCCCTCTGGGGCTTCATGAGGTGAATAAAAGCCTTACGTATTTGATACATAAACTGCCAATAATACTTACAGGAGGAAATATTAGCAGAGGAGGGGAAATAACAGAGACAGATTTCTAGAACTAAAGGGATGAAAGAGCTCCGCTTGAAAAGAGCCAAACACAGTATATGGGGTTAAGAGAGAACCCATGCCTCAACATATCTGAGGGAAACTGAAGACCATGGACTGAAGTCTAAAGTCTCCAGAGAGAGCAGAGATGTGACAAGGGAACAAGACTCAGGCTGGCACTGCGTCTCTCTGCCAACAACAGAGACGGAGAGGAGGCCAGGAAGCCACAGCTTTGGGCTGAAGTGAGCCCTGGCGTTCTGCTCACTGAATGCTGACCCTTAAATCTTACAGCCAATGACCATCCAGCTGTGAAGATCTGATCCAAACAGCGTCAGACTCAGAATGTTCTAGAAGCCCACCATATAATAGCCCACATGGAAAATACCTAGGAATTCAAATGAAAGGAGAAACAAATCTAGAATATTCTCCAAGACACATATAGATCAAACAGGGATCAGAGTTCCAAATACTGGTGACAGCCCACATTCCTCTTCCTCTAAAAGCTAAGACCAAGAGAGGACATGGTTCAGTGGGTAAAGTGCTTGCCCTGCAACTGTGAGGACCTGGGTACAGATCCCCAGCACCCACTTAAATGCTGGGTAGGTGTAGCAGCTCGCCTGTAATTCCAGCTCTCAGAAGAGGGAGACCAGGGAACTCAGAGCAAGCTGGTTGGCTAGATGCAGTTGTGATGTCTAGGTTCAGTGGGGGAAATTTTGCTTTAGAGAATAAGGTAGAGAACATCAAGGAAGGTTCCTGACATCAACTCTCCAGTCTCCACACACACACAGGCACATGCACCCACACACACACACACACACACACACACACACACACACGTGCATCTACACACATGTGAACACACTATCCACATATATAATGCAATTTTAAAAATATTTAAAATAAAAAAAATTATGTGTATGTGTGTATTGCCTGCATGTAGGTAAGTGCACCCATGTCGTGCAATGCCTGTGGAGGTCAGAAGAGGCTGTCGGATCTCCTGGGACTGGAGTTACAGACAGTTCTTACCTGCCATATCGGTGCTGGGATTCAAATCCAGGTCTTCTGCAAGAACAACCAGAGTTCTTAACTGCTGAGCCATCTCTCTAGCCCCGCAAACAATTTTTAAACCCAGAAGAAATCGAGGAATCAGTTCTGTACTAACCTGATGGGGGCTGAGTGGAGGAGCGAGCCAGAGACACGGAGCGCGGTAAAGCTCCTGTTCCAATCGAGGGACATATGGCTAACATTTTATTTTGAAAAAGTAGTTTCGAAATACCCTGTCTCAAAAGACCAAAAATATATAGGAAAAACAGACTGAGTCATAAACTCATGAGCACAAAAAGCCTGTTGATTGGATAAAAACCCCAAATGTCACTATAGGTCCTTCATAAGAAAAACAGGTCGGAAAGCAAAGAAATGAGGGGAGAGGAAAAAGAGAAAACAGAAGTGGGGCTGGGTTAGAAAACCTCGAGGCCAGCCTCCATGACCCACTTCTTCCAGTGAGGCTCCGCCTCTAAAGGTTCCACGACTTTCCAAAACACTATCTGAAGACCAAGTGATCCCACATGAGCCTGTAGGGAGCACTGCACATTCAACCCACAATAGGGTCTCACACAGCCCGTGCTAGCCTCACACTCACTGTGTAGCCCAGGCTGGTCTCAAACTCCTGATCCTCCTGCCTCAGCCTCTTAAATGTTGGGATTACAGGTGAGCATTCCATATCCAGCTTCTGAAAGGTTTTTTTTTTTTTTTTTTTTTTAACCAAGATTTCTCTCCCAGAGTGGAATATGGCTGTGCATTAGTAAAACAAATTTTTATACTGTGTCCACCATTTGAACTTTCCAAAAAGAAAATGGTTAAATAGAAATGAGTTTAAAGAAACTGGCGTTAGCGGGCTGGAAAGACGGCTCAGTGGTTAAGAACACTGCCTACTCTTGCAGAGGACCTGGGTTCAGTCCCCAGCACCCACATGGTGGCTAACAATTGTCTGTAACTCCAGTTCCAGGGGATCCAACATCCTCTTTTGACCTCCGTGGGCATTGCATGACATGAGTGCACTTGTGTACATGCAGGCAAAAAACTCATACACATAAAATAAAAAAAAATAATTTTTTTAAAAAAAGAAACTGGTTTTGGGGCTGGAGAGATGGCTCAGCGGTTAAGAACACTGGTTGTTCTTGCAGAAGACCTGGGTTCAAATCCCAGCACCCAAATGGCAGCTAACAACTGTCTGTAACTCCAGTCCTAGGGGATCCGACAGCCTCTTCTCACCTCCACGAGCACTGCAGGACATGGGTGGGTGCACTTACCTACAGGCAGGCAATACACGCATACACATAAAATAAAAAAATTAAAAAAGGCCAGGCGTGGTGGCACACACCTTTAATCCCAGCACTCGGGAGGCAAAGGCAGGTAGATCTCTGTGAGTTCAAGGCCAGCCTGGTCTACATAGTGAGCTCCAGGACAGCTAGTGCTACAGGGAGACCCTGTCTCAAAAAGACCAAAAAAAAAAAAAAAAAAAAAACTGGTTTTATTGAGGGGGGATGCAAGGATGCCTGCTGCCTTTGAAAATGCCCCAAGTTCTCCTTAGAGAGGTCTCCTTAGAAAGACCACATTTGGAGCTGGAGAGATCACTCAGTAATTAAGAGAACTGGGTCCTCTTGCAGAGGACCTGGGTTTGATTCCTAGCACCACATGGTGGCTAACAATTGTCCTTAACTCCAGTTCCAGGGGAATCTAACACCTTCTTCTGACCTCTGCAGGCATTGCATGACATGGATGTATTTACATACACGCAGGCGATACACTCATACACAAAAAATAAAAATAATAAATAAAATATATATAAAGACCACAGTCAACTGTCAGGGGTGGAAAAAAAATCATGGTTTAAACTGATCCTTGACAATGAATCACAAACATATACATTTAAATGTCACATATGGACCCTTTCCTCCATGTCCACCTTCACATACTCCCCCAGATCTTAATCTTGAAGGTCATCAAGAAGAATGCTTATTAGGAGACTCACACAGGGCCTTTTATTACACTCTTCCCCCTGGAAGGATCATGTATCCCATGCTGCCTTTCGGAGTCATGGCTGATTTGTTTTCTCCATCGTTTTTAATCAGACTCAGCTGTGATGGCTGGTGGGCGGCTCTGATGGCTACAGACAGCAACCATCCCACACTGGGTGGGTGGAAATCTAGTGGGAACAAAGAAACCTGGCCTGGGATTGGCCTCAGAGGCTGGTCCCTCTGCAAGACACAATTTCCATCAATGTTTGAGGAAGAGCAAAAATCATGGGTGAATCTCACGCTGATCCTCAGGGACCTACACAAAGGACCCTGAGTCCAGGCCCATCTGGTGGACTGGTGTGGGTCATCTCATCTCCTCCTCTTCCTTCTCCCTGTCCACACTGCGGCAGCACTGCCCAAGACAAGTATCTGTGATAAGTGTGTCCCCCAGTCATCCCAGCAGGAAGCTAGAAGCCACGTGTATATGAGTTCCTGACACATAACAAGTGACAGAGAACTGAATTCATAATTGCATTTAACTTTAAATAGCTGAGGTTGGGCCGTGGAGATGATTCCATGGGTGAAGCCCCTGCCACACAGGCAGGCAGATCTGCACTAGAGCCACAAGTGCCCACTTTAAAGCTTGGCATGGCGATGCGTGCCTGTAATCCCAGTGCTGGGGAGGCAGAGGTAGGGAGGGTTCCCAAGGCTCACTGGCCTGCCAGTCTAGCTGAATCAGAGAGTGCCAGGCTCAGTGAGAGACCCTGTCTCAAAAGATAATGTCCTAGTTTCTCCATTGCTGTGACAAAACACTTTGACCACTACCAACTTGGGGAGGAAAGGGTTTATTCAGCTTACATCTCCCTGGTTACAGTTCATCAGGGACCCCAAGGTAGGACCTCGGGGCAGGAACCTGGAAGCAGGAACTGGATGGAGCACAGGCCATGGAGGAATGCTGCTTACTGGCTTGCTCCCCTGGCCCCTGCTCAGCCTGCTTTCTTATGCAACACAGGCCCACCTGCCCAGGGGTGGCACCACCCACAGTGGGCTGGGCCCTCCCACATCATTCAACAATCAAGAAGGTGCCCCATGGACATGGCCACAGGCCAGTCCAATGAAGGCAATTGCCCAATTGAGGCTCTCTCAACCCAGGTGTGTCAAGTTGACACTAAAGCTATCCAGCACAGGTAAGGTAGAGAGAGAGATAAAGGAAGACATCTGATATTGACTTCTGGCCTCCAAGTACACACACATATGAACATGTACACATACATGCACACACGTGTGTATACAAACAAATAAATTTAAAAAAAGTCACAGTTGAACCTTGGAAATCAGATGTGAAGGGAAAGAAGCCAGATGCACAAGGCCACACACTGTATGACTCCATTTCTCAAAATGTCTGGAATAGACAAGTATGTATAGATTGAAGGGGGCCAAGTGGCTTCCAGAGGATGAGAGGACCTGGAGGTGACTCCTAGACTTTCTGTCTCAGGCTGTTTCTGCTGCCATCACAGAATACCACAGGCAGAGTAATTTTATAAACAATGAAGGTTGAGGATGCTGGAGCGATGGCTCAGCAGTTAAGAGCACTCGCTGTTCTTGCAGAAGACCTGGGTTCAAATCTCAGCACCCACATGGTGGCTAACAACCATCTCTAACTCCAGTTGCAGGGGAATCCAACACCCTCTTCTGTCCTCCATGGCCACTTCACAACACAGGTGCACTTATACACATGCAGGCAATATATTCAAGCACATAAAATAAAAACAAATAACTCAAAAAAAAAAAACCAACAGTGAAGGTTAAACAAGATAGGGGTCCTGGGGGCTGGGAACCCAAGTGCACAGTGCCAACATCTGCTGAGTTATAACCTGGTACAATCGACCATGTGAGAGACAGAGAGACAGAGACAGGGAGTGAGGACAGGGGACGAACTCATCCTTTTATGGGGGAGCCGATCCCTCCACAACCAACCCCATTTCAAGAAATTACATCAACACATTCTTCATTCTTCTTTCCTTTTTCCTTGTGAGTGTGTGTGTGTGTGTGTGTGTGTGTGTGTGTGTGTGTGTAAGGGCATACCTGCCCATGTAGGTGTGTGCGGAGGTCAGAGATTGATGTAGGGATGTCTTTCCCGAGTTGCTTTTCTACCTGTTTTTTTAAAAAGAGAGTCTCTCAGGGAACTTGAAGCTCACATCTTGGCTAAACTGGCTGATCATCTAGCCCAATGACCCCCTCCTGTCCCTCACTCCCCAATCCTGGAATATAGGTGTCCAGCTTTTATGTGGGCTCTGGGGATCTGAACTCAGGTCTTCATGACTGTGTAGCAAGGACTGTTACCACTGAGCTAACTCCTCAGCCCTGTGTTAATCCATTTTTTTTTTTGGTATCCCTGTAGCCCCAGCTGGCCTGGAACTCACTATGTAGACCAGGCTGGCCTTGAACTCACAGAAATCCTCCTGCCTCTGCCTCCCGAGGGTTGGGATTAAAGGCACGTGCCACCATGCCTGGCTGCGTTAATCTATTCTTGAGGGGAAAACAATCATGACCTGCTTAGCTTTTAAAGACCCTGCCTCTTGGAGCTGGAAAGATGGCTCAGCAGTGAAGAGCACTGTCTGCTCTTGCAGAGGACCTGGGTTTCATTCCGAGCAACTCATATGGTGGCCTACAATGGCCCTGAACTCTAGTTTCAGTACCCTCTTCTGGCCTCCTTGGGCATTGCGTGCACATGGTGCACTTACACAAATGAGGCAAAACACTCATAAAATAAAATAAGATTCTGAGTCTTTTTTTTTTTTAATGGTCTTTTTGAGACAGGGTCTCCCTGTAGCCCCAACTGACCTGGAACTCGCTATGTAGACCAGGCTGGCCTCGAACTCACAGAGATCCACCTGTCTTTGCCTCCTGAGTGCTGGGATTAAAGGTGTGCACCACCATGCCTGGCTTAAGATCCTGACTCTTAATACCATGATGGCAATTAAACTTCAGCAGCTTACTGTGGGGTGACAAGGAATGTTGTGGAGTTAGACAGTGGGGATAACTGTGCAGTATGGTGTGGCTACTAAAACCTTTGAATTATATATTTATTTGTTTTGCGGCACAGTCTTATGTGGGTTGGTTTAGAACACCCTATATAGCCAAGGATGATCTTGCTCTTCTGAGTCTCCTGCCCCTGCCTCCAAAGTGCTGGGATTACAGGTGTGTGCCACTGTGCCTGGTTTATGTGGTACTGGGGATGGAACGCAGGGCTTTGTGCATGCTAGACAAGTGGTCAACAATTGAGCCACACCTCCAGCCCCAGAACCATACACTTTAAAATGCAAAATTTTATGTGAGGTGAGTTACATCTCCAATTAAAAAAATACAAGACAAATTGATGTGGGCTCGTGTCCATATAGGACAGCATAGTTCTGGAAACTTCTGAGAAGAGGTTTGGCCTTTGAGCAGCCACACCCTACCCCAAATTCATGCAGTCTCCAGTTGTGTCCCTCTTAAAGGGTGGCTGGTTTCTTCTGCACTCCTGCGGCCCTAGGTCTGGACGGCCCTCCCACCAGAATTGCGCCACCCACAAGGCCCATTGAGGGGCCTCCCTGCTGCTGCACATCTGGTGTGGCCCCAGGTGCTGTCTCCTCTTCCTCTTTATCCTGCTCCAACATCTATTCTCTGCCTGTGGTGCCAATCTCTGTTTTCCCCTTTGGGCTTCCTGAAGTGGGAAGATTTCAGGCAGGAAGCCATCCCAGATTGGCCCTGTCAGGGCCAATGCCCTGTCCCAGGTCTTCCTCACCCCATCCTTTTCACAAGCTGCAACATGCTGTATTTTGACCTGAGTCCTGGGTTTTCTCTCTGCCCTCCTTATTGTTCAGTGCTTATTGTGAGGACTCAGTACCCTGCTCAGGGCTGAGCCAGCGATACATGGACACATTTGTTCAGTGGACACACAGTGTCCAGGCAGCCCTGGTCTCTTCATTGCCTTCTGGCCCATTCACAATTTCACTTTTTTTTAAAAATTATTTTTTGCTTATTTTTTTATTTTATGTGTATGAATGTTTTGCTTACATGTGTGTAAGTGCACCTGTGTGTGCAATGCCCATGGAGGCCAAAGTGGGCATTGGATCCCCTGGAACTGGAATTACTGATGACTATTAGCTGCCATGGGTTCTGGGAACTGAACTCAGGTCCTCTGCAAGAGCAGCCAGTGCTCTTAACCACTGAGCCCTCTCTCCAGCCAGTGCTCTTAACCACTGAGCCCTCTCTCCAGCCAGCGCTCTTAACCACTGAGCCATCTCTCCAGCCAGTCCTCTTAACCACTGAGCTATCTCTCCAGCCAGTGCTCTTAACTCTTAACCACTGAGCCCTCTCTCCAGCCCTAACCTTACTCAATTTTAATTTAATTTTTGTGTATTTTATACAGAACATGTCAATCAATCTTAATCATCTTTATACCCCTTTCCCCACTGGCAACCTCCCGTAGCCCCCCACACTGGAATTCACACATTCTGTCATTTGTCCTAAGGCCTATTGTGTCAATTTATTGTCCTCAGACATCCCTCAGTGCAAGTTAATCTACTGAGGTCTTGTCAGCCTATCTAGAGTCCCTCACTTTAGGAAGATCAGCTCTTCCTCACCCAGCAGTAGTCAGTAGCTAATATTTCTTCAGTTAAGACTGGGGCCAGCTGTCTATTTCCCCCAGCCAGTGCTCTTAACCACTGAGCCCTCTCTCCAGCCAGTGCTCTTAACCACTGAGCCCTCTCTCCAGCCAGCGCTCTTAACCACTGAGCCCTCTCTCCAGCCCCTCACAACTTCATTTCTGAGCTGAGCTCCTTGCCTGGGTGCCTTTCAAGGGCAAGAAGGAATGGTCTTTGAGGTCCTTTCCAGGACCAGATCTCATGGATGTCCAAGAGCCTTCACCTTCCTAAGCCTGATGTATGGAGGCACATCTTGGAGGTCCTGGCCTCACTAGCTGTTGAGTGCTGTGAATCCAGCACTTTCCAAAGTCCTTCCCATCTGAGACCAGCAGTCATCCACTCAGGACATGGCTGTACTCCAGGACAGGCTGATCCCCAATTCCACGGAATCCATGCAGGAGTGGATGATAGCACGTGAAAGCGGGCTTTGATGATGTCACAGAGGGTGGCATTGTTTTCCCAGCCTGGCCAGGCATTCTAAGTGGGGCCCAGCAGGAGCTCGGTGAGGCCCTTACCGAATTCTCAGCACAGCAAGGGCTCCGGTGATTGATGCGGAGAAAAACATTTCCACCAGCCCCTCATCTGGTTTCCATTACAAGATTTCCATGCCAGCATTTTTGTTTTTCCCCAAGGTAAAAGCCAACAAGGACTTGGGACCTGAGAAATAACAGGGGCCTCTGGCAGTGGGGTGGGCTGGGCCACTGGACTGAAAGATGTGGGAGAGGGAGCCCCTTGCCCACTAGGCTCTGCGGGTGGGTGCCCAGGACAATCAAACCAGTGTTGAGAACCCAGTGGTGACAGGGGTGCTGATGCCCTCTCCAGCTTCCTTTCTCACTTGATTAAAGTCACAATTGATCTGGCAACAGAAAGCAGTGGCCGGTCCCTACCAGCCCTCCCTCCAAGCCTGGCCTCTCCTTCCGTCCTCTTTCTCTGAGTCACTCTCTGCATCTGTTGTGGCTGGAAAGTTATTTGTTTCCTGTCTCCTTACTTTAGCATATAATCTCCAGGAGGACAAGGCACTAATTTAACACCTAATTATCTCCAGTAGTCCAGGCTGGCCTCCAACTTGCTATGTAGCCAAGGATGATCTTGAATTTCTGATCCTTCTGCCTCCATCTTCAGAGTGCTGGGATTACAGGGCCTGCCTTCCCCAGCCTCTACCTGTGTCCCAGGACTCTGCTTACACTTTAGGTTGGGGTGTCACTGTGGCTTCAGCCAGTACAGATGGAGCTGCACCCCTACATGTTTCCTAATGAGGTGCTCTCTAGTAGCCCTCTCGTTTCTTCTGTCCTTCCTAAGCCTACAGAGGATGGGCAGGTGTTGGAGAATGCTCCCAGGCCCTAAAGAAGCCAGGAATGGGGCTTCTGTAAAGTGTGGTAAGGACTGGGTTCTTAATTGCTTATGCCAAGTTAATAGGCCAGGTTGAGTCAAGGTACAGAATGACGTTTTCATTTGAATCAAGTCAAGGTGGGGAAATGACATTTTCTTCCATTACAGAAGCAGAGGGTGTGTGTGTGTGTGTGTGTGTGTGTGTGTGTGTGTGTGTGTGTGTATGTGTGTTCTGAGACAGGGTCTCTCACTAAACTGGGGGCTTGCTGGTTTGGCTAGGTAGGTTTACCAGCTAGCCCCAGGGATCCTTCTGTCTTGGTGTCCCCTAGTGCTGGGTTTACAACTGAGTGCCACTATGCTTGACCTTTTCTATGTGAGTCCTGGATATGGAGCTTGGGTTCTTCTGCTTGTGTGGCAAGCACATTACCAACTGAACCATCTCCCCAGTCTCCTCTACCCTGCCCACCAGCAGAGGTTTGAATGACAATCAGGTGAGTATCCAGGGTGTCTGGCCATTCAAGTCAAAATTGCTGGTGCCCTATCTCAGGGGCCTCTGCCTGAGGAACCAAGAGCTTAAGGGAAATAGCCAACATAGCATGGGCCAAACAGGACAAGGGATGTCCAGAGGGAAACACATGGAGCTGTGGGGTGGGTAGCCAGGGACCTGGCTGGTTTGGGCCACTGGGATGTGTCAAGCTGGGAGCTGAAGAACATGTGGGTTGGGGTGAGGAGGGGTTATGACAGCTGAGGAGTTGGGAGTCCTGAGGCAGGGGAGGGTAAGGAGTGAGGGATGACAGAGGTTCTCTGTTTGACCAAACTTTAGTTGGGCTCTTGGATCTTCTAGACCCATCTGTGTATATCTTTGTAAACTGTAGAGTTAAGTGAGACCTATGTTGGCCTGACAGCTCTTATTATCTGACCATCTGGATCCAAGTCCTGCCTATCCCTTGGGCATGCCTGGTCACCCTGGCTGGCCTTCAGAGAGAACCCTACTACATTGATTTAGCCAGATGAAACTTTGATGTTCTCTGTGATGGTTAAGACTGGTTATCAGTCTGATAGGCCCTAGGATCACCAAGGAGACAATTCTGGGCATGTCTGTGAGGGCATTTCTAGATTAGATTAATTGAAGACCATGATTGTGGGTGGCACCATCCCATAGGCTAGTGTCTAGTGCTGAATGAAAAGGAGAAAGTGAGCTGAGCACCAGCATTCATCTCTCCCTGCTTCCTGCCTGCGGATGCAATGTGAGCAGTGGCCACAGGCTCCTGTTCCCTAATGCACTGCACCCTCAGGCTGTGAGACAAAACAAACTCTTCCTTTCTTAAGTTGCTTTTGTCAGATATTTTGTCATAGCAGCGAGAAAAACAACATTTCCTCATCGTGTTCCATTCCTGGACACTCCCCCCCCCGCCCCAGTCTATTTCGTGGTTATAAATTTTCACTGGCTGGGGCTATCCCCAGAGTTGAGTCTGACTTCCTTTCTCCGCAATCCCATTGCCGTGGTCCCCATTCCTACTAGGTGATCCTAAATAGGGTCTGCCTTATCAAACAAGTATCATGGAATCAATGCTTTCTTTATCAAGGAGTTGTAGAGAGAAGAAGAAAATGTAGGGGCACCGAGGTGGGCAGCCTAGGGAGCAGTTAGGTCTGGGGCTTTATCTCGCAGGAGGACAGCATTGACATCGTGATGTGCAGCCTCGTGTTTCAGACTGTGAGAAACTGACTTGGGTCCTCCCTAAATTGATGCGTGAAAGCCCAATCCCCAGTTTAACCCTGTATCTGAGAGGGGCCCTTGAGGACAGTGGCATGGTAAGGCCACTCTGTAGGCTGTCTCTTCACTCTGCTGATGGCTTGATACACAGACACATTATAATTTCGTATGATCTTATTGGTCAGTCCTTGGGGTTATTTCCTGTGCTATTGGAGCTTTTCCCAGAAAGTCCTTGCCTATGCCTGTATCTCGAACTGTTTTACCAGAGGACTACTATAGGACTACTATCCTCATATGAAGTAGAAAAGGCCATGTGTGGGGGCACATGCTTTTAATTCTGGCACTTGAGAGGCAGAGGCAGGAAGATCTCTGTGAGTCTGAGGCTAGCTTGGGCTACATAGTGGGTCCCAGCCCAATCAGGGCTACATAGTGAGGAGAGAAAGAGAAAGAGAGAGAGAGAGAGAGAGAGAGAGACAGACAGACAGACAGACACAGAGAGAGACAGAGAGAGACAGAGAGAGAAGACTTGATGTTTCCCTGTGTTGGCCAATCACAAGCCAGGAAGAAAGGCCTCACCAGACCTAATGATGCCTGACCCCAGACTTCTATCTTACAGAACCAAGAAGAGAAATTTCTGCTGATAAGTTTACCCAGCCTGTGGTACTAGGTACCACAACTAGGTACCACATAACTCTAGGAGGCTAATAGTAGGCTGGGGCTACACGCTGTCATGATGGGTTTCTGGCCAATGTTGGTCAGTCTTGAGAGGAAAGCATCATCCTCCTTGCCCTCATTTGCAAAGAAGAGAATTAACTTCCAGAGGTCCTATGATCACATTGATTTGTAGAGCGAGTGGCACAGTGCTAGGAGAGGCTCAGGATTCTCCATATCTGTGCTGCTGCTCAGACCATCACACCTGCCCTTCAGGGCTTTGTATCTTTTCTCTTTTCAAAAATAAATAAAAGGGGCTGGAGAGAAGGCTCAGCAGTTAAGAGGACTGACTGCTCTTGTGGAGGACCTGGGTTCGATTCCCAGCACCCACATGGCAGCTATGAACTGTCCTTAACTCCAGTTCCAGGGGAATCCGAAGCCCTCTTCTGACCTCTGCAGCATTGCACGACACGGGTGCACTCACATACATGCAGGCAATACATTCATACACATAAAATAAAAATAATAAATAAAATATTTAAAAAATAAAGAAAAGGAGGGAGGGTGAGCTTGTGAGTAGGTCAGTGGTGTGGGGATGAACTTTTGAAATTAGCGAGATGGAAATGTTATTGAACATATTTAACAAGTAAAAAGTAGATTCCTGGAATTGGAGAGATGAAAGTATACTACTCTTGCCGAGGACCTGAGTTTGGTTCCTAACACCCATATCAGGAGCTTACAACTGCCTGTGACTCCAGCTCCAGGGGATCTGACACCTCTGGTTTCCATGGCACTTAAACCTATATGCACTTACCTCCCCCAGGTACACACAATTAAAAATAATAAAAATTAAAATAAGAATCATTATTTTCATTTTATGTGTATGAGTGTTTGTGTGCATGTATGTAAGTACATCATGTGTGCAGTGCCTATGGAGGTCAGAAGAGGGCATTGGATCCCCTGGAACTGGAGTTACAGATGGTTATTAGCCACCATGTGGGTGCTGGGAACTGAACCCGGGTCCTCTGCAAGAGCAGCCAGTGCTTTGAATGGCTGAGCCATCTCTTCAGCCCCCATTAAAATTAATCTTTTGAAATAGATTCCTGCCGAGGACAGACCTGCTTAGCAGTAAAGGATGGGGGCAGGGAGGAGAGATGACCACACAGGCCTCCATGACCTCAGGCTCAGAACGGCTGCCCCTCATACTCTTACAAGGGTTAGTACAATGTATACAGAAGGATTTCATTATTAGGGAAGACAAGGACACTGGGCCTGGTGGTGCAGGCCTGAAATCTTAACTACTCAGGAAGATAACATGTTCAAGGTCTGCCTGGGCTACAGAGTGAGTCCGAGGCCAGCTCGAGCACCTTAAGGAGAACTTGTCTCAAAATAAGAACTAAAAAAAGTGGGGGAATCTAATGAGGGAATCAAGGGGGTTCAGTTGGTAAAGTGTTTGCTGTCCAAGCATCAGGACCTGAGTTTGGATCCCCAGTGCCCATTAAGAGCTGGGTGTAGTGGCATGTGTCTGTAGCCCCAGTGCTGGGGTGGAGGTGATGGAAGCAGGAGGATTCTTGGAGCTCACTGGCCAGCCAGTTTAGTCCATTGGTGATCTCCAGGTTCAGTGAGAGACCCTGTCTCATAAAAGTAAGGTGGAGAGTGACTGAGGAAGACACCCATCTCTGGCCTCTACACACGTGTAACCTACACACACATACATACACATAAAAATGGGCTGAGGACATAGCTCAGTAGTAGAGTACTTGCCTAGTATGCCCAAGGGTCTAGGTATAGTCTTCAGCACTGTAATAAAATAAGACAAAATAACGGATAATATGGAAAATCTGAAAACTTAGATCCCAAGCTCCTGTCTCCTTACCCCCACCCAGCCTTTGATACAGGGGCTGGTGACGCAGTGTTGGAATTGCAGCTGTGCGGCACCATGCCCAAATTCTTGTTCCTTTCAAATATATCAGGGATACTGAGAGAGTAGAATGGTACATCCAGCTGAGAGAGATTGGCTTTTGGAGCCTAATAAACTTACGATAAAATATTTAAAAGCTGTATCTTGCTTTTGCAAATGCGGCTCTGAACGTAGAGGCCTGCCTGTTCCTTAGGATTCAACAGGAGATAAATGTCGGGCTGGCTGCTGTTGAGAGGGGGCAGAATTGACGCTTTTACAGAATTATACTGAACGAGTCTGTTTGTTCATTCTCATCATTTTAAATTAATTTTTATTTTACTAATTTTTTGATTTATTGATTTTTATTTTATGTGTTTGAGTGTTTTGCCTGCATGTATGTCAGTGTACCAGTGTGTGCAATGTCTGCAGAAGTCAGAAGGGGGTGTTGCATTCCCTGGAACTAGAGTTACAGATGGTTGTTAGCTGCTGCATTGGTGCTGGGAACCAAACCTGGGTTCTCTGCAAGAGAAGCCAGTAAGAACACTACTGGGCCATCTCTCCAGTTCTTATTTTTATTTTTTTGAGACAGGGTCTCACTACACAGCCCTGACTGGCCTGGAACTCATTATGTAGACCAGGCTGGCCTGGAACTCGCAGAGATCCTCCTGCCTCTGCCTGCTGAGTGCTGGGATTAAAGGTGTGTGCCACCACACCCAGCCCCCACTTTTTTTTTTTTTTTTGGTCTTTTAAAGACAGGGTCTTCCTGTAGCCCCAGCTGGCCTGGAACTTACTGTGTAGACTAGGCTGGCCTTGATTTCACAGAAATTTGCCTGCTTCTGCCTCCCAAGTGCTGGGATTAAAGGCACCATGATTGACTTATTTAATTGTGTGTGTGTGCATGCGCACGTGTGTGTGTGCCGCAGTGCATGTATGGAGGTCAGAGGACAACTTGAAGGAATAAGTTCTCTCTTTCTATCACGAGGGTCCCAGGGATCGAACTCAGGTTGTCAGGCTTGGCAGCAGGTGCCTTTACCTGCTGAGTGATCTCACCAGCCCCCCATATCAAATATTTGGAGAAGAAAATAAAAGTTGCTATGCACTTGAAAGCGCTGGCAAAGCTATGGGCAAGTTGCCTTCAGATTCGGGGAGCATAACACAACCTCTTTGGAAAGAATCTGGCAATACACCTCATAACGCAGATGGAGCTGAACATGGTGCATATACCTCTAAACTCAGCACTTGGGAGGTGGAAGCAGGAAGATCAGGAGGTCAAGATCATCCTCTGCTACATAGTGAGTTTGAAGCTGACCTTGGCTACAAGAGACCTTGTTTCATAAGTGAAAAGGCTTAAGGGGCTGGACAGATGACTCAGTGGGTAAGAGTGCTAGCTGCTCAACCAGGATGACCTGAGATCAGATCCCAGGACCCATGTAAAAAGCTGGGTGTGGCTAGGCGTGTGTAACCTCAGAGCTGTGGGGGGAAGGAGACAGAAGGATGGCTGGGACTTGCTGGTTGCCGGCCTAACTCCAGGTTCAGTGAGGGATATATCTCAAAGGAATAAAAGGTGGAGAGTGATAGGACAGGACACCCGATGTCCTCCTAAGGCCTCTGCACACGCACTTGTGCACACACACGCATGCATGCAAGCACATGCACACGTGCTTGAGATGCACATCTTTGATGTAGCAATTCCACTCTTAGTTTATCCTCAGATATATGTCCACATGTGCATGAAAGAATGCACGAGGGCTTCACTGTAGCATCACTGTTAATGGAAAAAGACCGGAAACTACCCAAATGGCTGATAATGGCAGATCAGTGAAGTAAATTATGACAGACGCATGCAATGAAACTCCATGCAGCCTCTGAAGAGAACGAAGCAAAATGAAGCCATAAAAGTACTAAAAGGAGCTATAAATTTCTTTTATCATCTCTGGTCTAAGAAGGCCCTTTATATATGACACAAACCTCAGAAGCTGGGATATAAAAGACTGATAAATGTGAATATGTTACTTTTTAAAAAATGACCTCAAAAAACCCCACCATAACAAAAACCCCCAAAGTGATAAAAATAAAAGTATAAAACAGAAAATACTTCCAACTCATATGAAAATTCCTTCAAGCATTTCTACCGTAAGAAAACAAGAAATGACCCAAGAGAAAAATGGACCAAGGGTCTGACAGGGCCATGCGCAGGAGAGGAGGTGCTTAGCCTTACTTAGAAAAGAACTGCAGATGAAAACTTTGAGATACTTTTCCTCATTTCTGAGGTTCTGGACAATGACATTGTTTCTGACGTAATGGATGGCACATACGACCTTGGTCCTGTAGATTATGTTCCCATTGCCTGGTGTTTTCACTGTTTCTTTCCTGTGTTTAGACATGTTTGGATACCCAAATACCATTGTTCCAGTTGCCTATTGTGATGGTCTGCTTTAGTTATCAACTTGAAATAACTTAATCACCTGGGAAGAATGTCTCAGTGAGGGATTGTCTACATGGGGCTGGTTGGTGGGTATGTCTATGGGGAGATTGTCTTAATAAGTTAAATGATGTGGAAAGACCCAGCCCACTGTGGGTGGCACTGTTCCCTAAGTGAGGGGGGTCCTGAACTGTATAGAGTGGAGAAATTGGGCTAAGCACAAGCAAGTGAGCATGCACGTGTGCATTTCTCTCTACTCTGACGGTGGATGTGATGATGGTCAATGGCTTCAAGTTCTTGCTACTGCGATGCCCCACAGTGGTGGACTGTGACCTGGAACCATAAGCTGAAATAAACCCTTTCTCTGTTGCCTTTTGTCAGGATATTTTATCAGAGCAACAGGAAAGAAACTAGAACATCTGTAGTACTCAGACCTATCGCACACTGCACAGGCTTGTAGGCTGGGAGCACTAGGCTGTACCACGTAGTGCAGGCACTCAGCGGGCTGTATCATCTTTGAGATTTGTGGAATAGTACTTTTCTTGACTGCAGCCCTGTGGCTAAGCCACACATGAATGTGCTTGTGCAGGAATTGTATCCCGCCCCTGAGCAGGTTTGGAGAAGATGTTTTCACCTGCAGTTGAGGGATGACAGGCAACCAGTGTGACTTTGTCACAAAGGCTTGGACCCAGCAAGTCCAGTTCTAGACAGTTATCTTTCAGATGTCACACAAATGTCACCAAACAGACGAATGAGAAAATTCACTTAGAAAGACAACAGTATCCCAGTCTATTATGTGAAACAAGAGACACAACGGTGTCTACCACTGGGTTAAAAGGGAGGGAGAGACTATGTATGTGTGTTTGCATGGGCCCAAGATGCCTTCCAAGGGTGAGGGAAAAGTAACACTAGTTTTCCCACAGAGGGCAACCTTATTGCTAAGAGATATGGGGAGACAGCAAGGGACTTTTCTTATTGTGTATCTTCCTATATCATTCAAATCTCAAATTAGAAATATCTTACATATTCTAGCAGTTACTTTTCTGTTGCTGTGATAAAACACCATGACCAAGGCAACTGAAGAGCTGGGCTTGTGGTTCCAGAGGGATAAGAGTTTCCCATCATGGTGGAGAGGCATGGCGGGAGGCAGCGGGAGCAGAAAGGCGAGAGTGCTCACATTTTCAGGAAGGGGGGAGGGAGAGAGGGAGGGAAAGAGGGGGAGAGAACGAGAACTGGAAGTGAGACAAGGCTACAAACTCTCAAAGCCCACCCCCAGTGACGTGCGTCCTCCAGCATGGACACACCTCCTGAAGGTTCCATGATCCTCCCCAAACAGTACCACCAACTGACCAAGTGTTCAAATACTTGGAGCCTATGGGGCCCGCTTCTCATTCAAACCACTATGCATATTAAAAATAAAAACATAGGATGTGGCTGGGCGTGGTGGTGCACGCCTTTAATCCCAGAACTCGGGAGGCAGAGACAGGCAGATCTCTGTGAGTTCAAGGCCAGCCTGGTCTACATAGTGAGTTCCAAGACAGCTGGGGCTATAGGGAGACCAAAAACAAAAAACATAGGCTGTGTTGGTAGTGTCTGGGCTGAAGTGGGAAGGGGAAGTGAGGGGTGGATATGATTAAGACACATTGTTTACAGGTATGATATTGTTAAAAATAAAAGATATTATGCTAAAAATAAAAGTATAATCGAAGCCTGGAATGGAGATATGTGCCTGTAATCCAAGAACCCAGGAGGCTAAGGAAGAAAGACTATAAATTTGAGCTAGCCTGGGTTATAAAAAACTAAAATCAAAAGAATGGGGTATACAACCTCCTTCCCCAAGGTCTCAGGCTGTGCATGGAGGTGGCTTTGATTCTGTGTTAGACTTATGATGGGGACAGGGGAGGTCTCTGTCATTTGCAGATTCTAGCCTTGGGAGGACTGTTTCTCTAGAATGGACCTCCCACCTCCCGTGATCATTGTGGAAGAGGGGGCGGAAAGATTGTAAGAGGAAGCACTTTTTGACTCTGCTGCCATGAATGCATCTTGCTTAGATTCTGTGTATGAGACCATGTGGTATGGAATGTTCCGTGCTTGGATCATTTCACTGAGCATGATGTCTTCCATGTTCATCTATGCCTTACCAAGCGTGTGGGTGTCTGAACTCACATTTGGAGTGCAGCGGGGATGTTGGGTGTCGTCCTCTGTCACTCTCCACCTTGTTCTCTTGAGACAGAGTCTCTCACTGAGCCTGTGGCTTGCCATTTCAGTTAGGCTGGCTGGTCAGAGAGCTCCTGGGATCCTCCCACTTCCACTCTCTGATGCTGGGGTTACAGCGTGTGTGGCCGTGCCTGGGTTCTTATGTGCTAGTGACTTGAATGTAGGTCCCTATGCTTACATAACAAGCATTTTTACCCTCTCAGTCATCTCCCCAACCCCAGCATTTCCCTTTGAAAGATTATAAAAGTACATTTACTATTTACTGTGTGTGTACAGGAGCTGTGTGTGAGAACAGGAGCCACAGCACATGTGTCAGATCTTCATCCATATTTACTATTTTCTGAGATTTTGGTTAGCCAGCCTACCCATTTTGATTTCATTTCCATGATGATCAGTGAGTACTTTCATGGATCTGGGATCATTTGCCTATTTCTTTGGAAAAATATCTACTCAAGACGGTTGCCCATTTAATGTGTGTGCACGTGTCTATGTGTGTATATGTGCATCGAGTGTGTGCAGGTGCCTATGGAGGCTGTTTGAGATACAAAGGATTAAAAACCAGTAACATGCTTACATGGGTGACCAGAATTCCTGTCTGGCTAGTGGCACAGTGGACTGATGACTGACTCTGCAAGTGAAAAGGCAGATAAAATTATTTCACTTTTGTTTAAAACACTATTTTTAAATTTATTTTATGTGTATGAGGGTTTTGCCTGCATGTATGTAAGTGCACCTGTGTCATGCAATGCCCACAGAGACCAGAAGAGGGCATTGAATCCCCTGGAACTGGAGTTACCAGCATTTATTAGCTACCACGTGAGTGCTGGGAACAGAACTCAGGTTCTCTGCAAGAACAGCCAGTGCTCTTAACAACTCAGCTAACTCTCCATCCCCTAAAATGCTATTTTTTAAAAAGGATTATCTCTTTTCTCCTGAGAAGACAAAACTGTGACAGATCACGAGTGTACCCTGAGTGCCTTGTGATTCAGGAGTCTGTGCTGTAGTTCAGGCCCCGCTGTGTGCTTGACCACTGTGCAAGAGAAGAGCTTGGGCGTCAGGAGCTCGGGTGCCGGTCCTCACCGCAGCCCCACAGCCCCGTGGATCTGTCTGCTTAGATTCTTTAGCTCAGGACCCTTGTGGCCATCTTTCCAGATAACTGGAGCTATTGTATGAAGAAATTGCTTAACGGAGCCTAGCACACCAAAAAGCGCTCAATGAAGGCTAGGTGGAGACAGCAACAAAATCAGATCAGATTTTTCTTCTGTGAATTGGCTGAAAACGTCTGAATTTTTCAGACTAGAAAGTGAAAAGCAGCTAAGATCAACCTCCCCCTCCATGGCCACTTTCCCGTTCCCTTTGGTTGTTTCAGTCTTAATTGTGTTAAGCATGGGTTTCCTCCCTGGTGGCACACAGCTTCCCAGCAGGAAGTGACCTTGAGCCTCTCTGCCCAGTGTCCTGTTCTGTGAAGCCCCTGGGTGACACATCCGAGTGGTGACCCTCCCCTCTCACAGGCCTCCTGGCCCAGCCATATGGTGAATGCCCTTCAGCCACTTCTAAATGCAAAGGCGGGGGAAGGGAGGGAGGGGGTGGCTGTGCCCCCAGTTGCTGGCCAGCTGGGCTGGGGACTGCCACCCAACAACCTCATCCTCAGACTATTTACAACTGGAGTTAGGCAAGGTCAGGCCCTCGAACATGTGGGGTCTTGCTGGGAACAACCCCCACTGGAATTGTGAGCCAAGAGGCTGCTCCCCAGGAAGCTCTTCAGTGAGGTCTTTAAAGGGAAACACATTTGGAATTTGGTCTGAACAATACCACAAGGGCAGGCTATCTCCATGGGCCAGCCTCTAACTCTGGCTTGAGTTATCCCAATGGTGACTATCCCTTTAGCTTTAAAATGTTTATCTCAAATAGCTGAAATTTTCAGTTTTTATTTTGCTTGGTGTCATATCAACTTAAAATATCTATATATGGAGCCAGTGAGATGGCTCAGCAGTTAGAAGCACTTAATGCGCAAGCCTGATGACCTGAGTTTGATTCCCAGAACCCACATAAAGGTGGAGAGAGAGAACCAATTTCACAAAGTTGCCCTCTGACTTCCACACACACATTGTCACATGTGTGCACACATGTCATACATATACACTCACAAAAACAAAATAATTTTTAGAAACATATATACATGTGTACATCAAACATGACAGACCACATCTAGTTTAATACATGTGTATATATATATAAACTCCTACACACAAAATATTTACATATATTATGAAATCTGTGTATAGATATAGAGATATAACTACATCTGTCCAGTTGTTGTGTTACACACTAGAATTGCAGCACTCAGGAGGTTGAGGCAGGAGGATCACCAGGTCCAGACCTGCCTGGGCTATAATGGTAAGACTATATTTTTTTGTGTTTTTTTGGTCTTTATTTTGAGACAGTCTCCCTCTAGCCTCAGCTGGCCTGGAACTTGCTGTGAAGACTAGGCTGGCCTTGAACTCACAGAGATCCACCTACCTCTGCCTCCCAAGTGGCGGGACTAAAGGCGTGTGCCACCATGCTGGACGTGGGGCATGAGACTATATATATATATTTTTTATATTTGACATAGATATATTTAATATACATTTAACACAAAAGCAATATTTACTATGAATATTTATATATTTATATATAATATATATGTTTTAGGCAACTTATACAGTAGTAGGTTTCCATATAACTTTTTTTTTTTTTAAAAAGTATTTTTCTTTATAAAATTTCCCATGGTTACTGGTGGGGATTAAAATAAAGGGTGACATATTGGGCTGGGGATGTAACTCAGTTGGTAGAGTGCTTGCCTAGCATGCACCAAGTCCTGAGTTCAACCCCCAGCACCACAGAAACCAGGTATGGTGGCTCATGGGCTCTCATCCCAGAACTCAGGTGGTGGAGGCAGGAAGATCAGAAATTCAAGGTCATCCTTATGCTCGGTCACATGGCCAGTTTGGAGTCATCCTGGGCTACGTGAACCCTGTCTCAGCATCCCCCTGACCTCACAAAAACTCCCAACAATGACAAACCCAACGGAGAAAACTGATTCACAACCCCACCACGTTTACTTGACTACAGGTCACACTTCATGCATTTTGCATTTGATGTCCCATCCGCCTGCTCATTTCTTTCCATTTTTTTTTTTTGTGTGTGTGCGCACACATGCATGCAGAGGCTTGAAGCTGATGTCCGGTCTCTCAGTCAAACCCAGGGCTGGACATTATGGTGAGCCTCACTACCCAGCCTGCTCTGGGACTCCATCTCTCCTTTCAGAGGCTGGAATGACAGGTTGGCCACCATGCCCACTCAGTTTACATGGGATCTGGGGATACGAACTCTGGTTCTCATGCTCATACGGTAAATGCTTTAATTTCTGAGCCATCCACCTTAACGCCCTGCCTGCTTATTAAAAGGCTTCTAGTCTGGTGTGGAGAGAGGCTGGATAGATGGAGACAGAAGGCACAAAGGTGGTAGGTAGTGGTGTTCCACAGAGTGGAGAGGGCATGGGTTTTACGGGTCAGACCTTGGGCATGCCACAGAGCCTTCCTGGCACACAGCAGTCACTCTCCCTTCCTGACTGGTGCTGAGATGTACTGAGAGTGAAGGGTCTGGCATGGCTCCTGCCACAGACGATAGTTCCCTCCAAAGCATCAATTTCTTTTCTGTTTAGTTTAGTAAAAACATGCCTACGACAATAAGGACTGGTGACTTAAAACCCTGTCTATGATTCTCTCTCGCTTCACACTGGCTCTGCAAGCCGGGACTCTGCAGGTCCAGGAAGATGCCACTTACTAAGGTGGCCCTGAGACTCAGATCCTGCAAAGAGCCCAGACTGGGAAGGCCTGAGTGACTCTTGTCTGAAAAGAAAGGGGACAGAGGGGAAGCCAGACACTCAAGATGGTTCTCAATCAAACTTCTTCCAAGGACCAAGGGCTAGAAAGAAGGGCTCTGGGGATGGGAAGAGTGAACTTGAGCAGCTCTCCAGGTCAGAGCCTTCTGTGAGACTTGCAGTCATCCTATGTGACTGGTCTTTGGGGACTACTCCAATACCCTGGTTCTCTTCTGTGGACTCCATAAACTGACTGAACATCTTAGAATGTCAGATTTCAGACATGCAAACCACATCTCCCAGGGACAGCCCCAGAGTCTTTGCTAGACCAAGAGTCAGGGTTTCTATCTGTGAAAAAGTTGCAATTTCACAGAAGGTGGAGGAAGGATAGAAACTCGGGAGTGATTTTTTAAGGAACTCTAAGGCTTTTTGTCAGGTTGCAAAATCTTTTCCCAGAATGGATAGGTCAAATTAAAGTGGCAGCAGCCACTACGAGGTGATGCAAACATGGGGGTGAAGCAGCCCATATGAGCCACTTGCCCCTGGGGAGGCAGACTGAGCTTCTGGGGGAGCGGGTAGAGAGGTGGAGACCGGTACTGCCAGGCTTGGAGTGTAAGAACCCACTGTATCCAGATCTGGGTTCAAATTTCTCATGGCACCGCTGGCAAATACCACCCCTAACCTTGGTTTTCCCACCTTAAAACTGAGCCTCAACATTGTGGTCAATGAAACAAGCCAGCTATGGAAAGAAACCCAGCATACAGGTTTGGTTTATGTGGAACTGAGGCACTGGCAAGAAGATAGTTTAGCCTGGCACTGCATTTGGGTCGGCTAGACTCTTGTAGTAATGCACTTGGCATCCTGGTTCCCTCACCTGCATGTACTATGCACACATCTCTCTCCAAACAATGCACTCAGCAACCTCAGACCCCCGCCTGCATCAGGCTACAGGAACTCTTATCTCTCAACAGTGTAATTTTCTTTAACCCTAGTAACAATCACATTTGGACAGTGTATTCAAGGGTATTTCTAACGTATTCAAGTAGGAGAACAGAGAGGCCTACCTGGCCTGAACTGGTTTTGATTACATGCCTAGTGAGGTAAACTGTGTCCTTCAAGTGAACTCCTAATTATCATCTTCTTTGTTTTTTTTGGGGGGGGTATGTGTGGTTGAGACAGGGTTTCCCTGTACCCCCAGCTAGCCTGTAGACCAGGCTGGCCTCAAGCTCACAGAGATCCACCTGCCTCTGCCTCCTGAGTTATGGGATTAAAAACATGTACCCCCATGCCTGGCTCCTATTTAACATCTTATGCCTATTCATAAGTGGGCATGCATATGATTAAAGTCAGATGCATTATGGGAAGGGATATGTGCAGCAGGAACAATGATTACAAGTCCTAATGTGTCAATTAAAACAGAGAATGACCAAAATGACACCCCCTTAGTAACCAGCTCTTCCTCTTAAACCCATAGAAGGAAGCCCCCAACAATAACTGGGGCCTTGAGCACCCCCATTCACGTAGCCTGCTGTCAGGATTGATATCGTCCCCCTTGATGTTCTGCATCTCCACCTTGATTCAAATAAAGTCCTCTTGCCTCCTTTGCAAATCTGTGAGCCTTTATTTTCAGTTCTTTGGGTAAGAGGCCAAGAACCTGGAAACACTCCACCTGACCTAAAGAAGTTGGAAAATAGAGGAGAGGTTTCTACAGGATGGGGCTCATATGTGGGAGAGAGATGTCCATCAGTCTGTCCAATGTCATTGTCTGATAGGAGGATGAGTTCTGGAGTCCCCACAGCAGGGTAAATATAACTAACAACAATGCATTATATATCTCAAAATGGTTATAAGAGAAGGCTTCACATAAAGAAATAGTTTAAGGTAATGGATATGCTAATTACCCTGAGTTGATTACTACCAATATATACATGAATCAAAACATTACATTGTTTCTCAGAAATGTGTACAAACAGGATGGGGGTGGGTGGCTCAGTTGATAGATTCTTGCCTAGCACGTATGAAGGTCTGGCTCTGGTACCCAGCATGGCATAAACTAGGTGTGGTAGTGCAGGCTTGTAATCTCGGGACTAGGGAGGTAGAGGCAAGAGGATCAGAAGTACGAGGTCACCCTTGGCTACATGTTGAATTAAAGTTCAGCCTGGGAGACGAGACTTGAGACACTGTCCCCGCCCCCAAATAAGTAGAAAATAAAAAACAACAAATTATTTAAAGGAAAAAAGAGCATAACAGTTCTGCGTCCCTTAATGATGGGATGTGTTCTGACAGATGCATCTTGAGCTGATTTTGTCATTGTGTTAAAGTCACAACGTGTACTTGTTATATAGGACTGTCCTCCAACAGACAGACGTCAGCTTGCCTAAGATCACCACAGCTGGGCTTGTTGACTGCTGATGGGGCCAGGGACCCCAAAGAGCTGTAGCTGTTCTGGGTCTCTGGGCCAGAAGCTGGCTGTTTGGGTGAAGGGGATGGGACAGAATGTGTCATGTGCTTGGGGCTTAACCTAGAGCCAGTTCTGTGGCTCCTGTTAGTGAAGAATCTTAGTAAAAATTTTTAAAAAATCATTATTTTTATGTGTATGAGTATTTTGCCTGCATGTGCATTGTGCAGTGCCCATGATGGCCAGAAGAGGGCATTAGATCCCCTGGAACTGGAGTTTTGGCTAACTGGTTGTTAGCTGCCATGTGGATGCTGGGAACCCAATCTGGATTCTCTGTAAGAGCAGCTGGTGCTCTTAACCACTGAGACATCTCTCCAGCCACCATAGTCAGAATAGACTCAGGGTTAGCAGACAGGCTGCATGGAGCATCTTGGGGAGATGCCTGATTCCATCTTTGTTACCACACAGAGGCTGCCTGTCAGAGTCTGTTTCCTTTGCCATTTATACCAGTGTGTGGTGTGTGTGTGTGTGTGTGTGGTGTGTGTGTGTGTGTGTGGTGTGTGTGTGTGTGTGTATGTGTACATGCTTTGGCATTTGTGTGTGCATGTATGCATGGAGAAGGCTGAAGTAGACATGGGGAGTCTTTCTTGACTGCTCTCCACCTTATATGAAGCAGGGTCTCTCACTTGAACCCAGAGCTTGCTGATTTGCTGCATCTGGCTAGTCAGCTTGTCCTGGGGACCCTATCTCTACCTCCTGAGAGCTGGAATTACAGGTGGCTGCCATGCCTGCCTGGCATTCATGTAGGTGCTGGGTATCAAACTGTAGTCTTTATGCTTATGCAGCAAATGCTTTACCCACCGAACCATCTCCCAGCCCCACATCTACACCATTACAAGTTTAAAAACTGCTTTTATTTTGTATGTGTGTATGTGCGTATGAGTGTGGGTAATGTGTATGTGTGTGTAGGTACATGTATGTGAGTATATGTGTGTGCTCAAGCATTCATAAGCCACAGCATGAATATGGAGGTCAGAGGACAACTTGTAGGGCTCAGTTCTCTCCTTCCACCATGTGGGATCAGGGGTCTGACTCAGGCAGTCAGACTTTGCCACAGGTGCTTTTAGGTCCCGAAGCTATCTTCCCAGTCTCTATCCACTCCATTTTTAAAAACTGTTTTATCTTTATATTTTCTTACTGCAATAAAATACATTTGAAAATAAAATGCACATTACCACCACTGAAAGGAAATCTGTCCTAGCACATCATGAGACTGACTGTTAAAATCACACACGATAAGACTAAGCCACATGGTGCTCTCCAGCCAAAATCCCTGCCTGTGAGCTTCTGTCCAAGATCTACTCTCTTTGTAAAAAGGAGATTAACCAGTATCAAAGAGGCATTAAAAAACTCTAGAGCAAACTGAGCTGATCTCTTGAACCAACTGGTGGGACTGAGAAGGATCTGAAGAGCTTTCTCAAGTGACCAATGTCTTTTGATATCGAATCACTGCTCCTGTGTACCAAACCTGGGAAACTCCCTGGCATCAACGCGGGTACATGTGGCCCAAGGACACCTAAGCTGGCACTCTGGAGTTCATAATCTTCTGTGGGCTCTCTCTCTCTTCCACAGAGCTCTTTTCCCATCTCTGCCCCCTCACTTCAAACCTCACTCCCATCTTTAACCCCTCACACTTGCCCACTCTATGTTGGGCCCTCATCCCCTTTGGGAAGCAGGGTCACCTTAAAGAGGAGTGCTTGTGCCCATGCCTGAGCACCAGTGATGACTGTCTCCTTGAGTGCTCAGACAGACGGCTGAGCAGCCAGGCTCGCTCTGTAGCTGCACACTCCTGCCTTTCCCCTGGGGTTCCTTATGCTGCAACTCTGCAAACCACAAGCTGGAATAACACAGGAGCCACTGGCACTGCCCAGGAAACAGAGTGGGATATAAAGGGGCTTGGTATTTACACAGAGGGGTCCCATCTCCCTCTTGTAGATACAGGCCACCATTACTACAGGCAGCAAGGACAGTGCCTGTGTCCTGTGTGTTCTGGTTAGAATCACCACAGCTGTGTTCAGGGTGGCTCTTCCTCTTTCTTCTTGGAGACTATTCAATGGTAACAACATTTCTACCAGAGCCCAAGAGATGGAGGAAGCCCACGTGTGCAGCAGGATAGCTATGGGGTTGGAGCACAGCTTGGTTGTAGACTCAGGTGCAACTTAGGGGCAACAGGAGCTGCAGGAGCCTCTTTATGTGCTGGGTCCCAGCCTGGAGGTAACCCTTGTGGTAGCAGCTAGGGGCCCATCTTGTGCAATCCTGGGCCATCTTATGCATCTTAGTGGGACACTGCGATCAGACACTGGCAGGTGGCTCTGGCAGTTAGCATGCTCTCTGTTCCCAGCCACAGTGATGGGCACAGAGAGGAACCTGTTCCTGTGGCAGATTTCCGTTGGGACTGCTAAAACAAAACAAAACAAAACAGGTATCTGTTTGCAGAGTCGCAAAAAAGGAGTGAGCTACATACTCCTCTTTTGGAAGCCAGGAGCTGACAGGCCCGAGGCCCAGCACTGACTGACACTATGTACATACCCCCATAAGCCAGTTAGGGCATGTGCATGTGCACGAGTGCCTGTGTGTGTGTGTGTGTGTGTGTGTGTGTGTGTGTTCTAACTGGCATTACTGCGAAGCAATGTGACATAACTGCCTTACATGTTGGTAGCTCCCTATGGTCACAGTTTATCCAGGTCGGTTAAAGTTAATTCTGCTCTATGGTGTATTTACTGCCGCCTGCAGGTCTGATCGCTACACCGTTGGGCATTTTGCATCTCAGGTTGCTGAAAAGAATAACAGGGCAGGCCAAAGGATAGTCTCATGGTCCAAAGCAAAGAATGACCTCAGGGCTGACTGTGGCCCCTCGTGCCTTCACTCACTCTTCATTCATTCCTTATTTTACTGAAAAATTCCTCATTCTTCATTCATCCTTCAGTGTTTACTGAGTCTCACTATAGGCCAGTCATTTTAGACTGGTGTGGATATTCTTACAGTTCTAGCCAGACTCCAGTTTCTGTTACCTTCTCAGACAAAACCCAGCAGGACACGTTCATCCCTAGGATCCTGAGATCCAAGGCCGTAATGACACACTTCCTTCACTGACTGGCATGTAGGGGACATGATCAGGTTTTGGCTAGTACCCGGCAGGCCCTGGAGCTTGCTGTCCCTGGACACAGCTCATGCATACTTTGCTTTCTTCTCTGTGCTAAGTAGATACTTGGCTCACCCACTGCACCTTCTAGAATCTACTGCTGGGAAGCAGGGATGGCTGTGATGTGGCTTCCATCAACTCCTATTCACCTTCAAAGATGCGGCCACATGTCGCACCCTTAGCAAGTTCTTCCCACAGTCTGGGTGCAAGTCAGGTGGGTCTAGGGACTCACGTTCACACTCAAGGCTCACCTCATGCTTATAGCACCTGCTCGGTGAGGAGACGCTCAGAACTCTCTTGCACACCTTGCTCTCCATCAGCTCCCTCCACAGAAGTAGGAGTGATAACACCAGATGCATCCCTGCTCCCTGCCCTCAGGTCCCCAGCTGCACATCTGCCTCTTTGTTCTTCTTGTGTCAAACAGACTAAGTTTTTTTTTTTTAATTATTTATTATTTTATTTTTATGTGTATGAGTGTCATGCAATGCCTCAGAGGTCAGAAGAGGGCTTTGGATTCCCCTGGAA
>NW_008339061.1:193157-221750 GCF_000622305.1 Nannospalax galili
GTTTTTTTTAAATTTCATTTTATTACCTGTGTGTGTGTGTGTGTGTGTAAGTCAGAGGACATCTGGGAGTTGGTTCTCTCCTTTTACTATGTAGGGCCTGGGGACTGAATTCAGGTTGTGAGGCTTGGCAGCAAGCATCTTTACTTGATGAGCTACCTTGTTGGCCTCCAAGCAGACTTTTATTTCATTTTTAAAAAATTTATTATTTTTATTTTATGTGTATGAGTGTATTGCCTGCATGTGTATGAGTGCACCCGTGTCGCGCAATGCTGCGGAGATCAGAAGAGGGCTTCAGATTCCCCTGGAACTGGAGTTAAGGACGGTTCGTAGCTGCCATGTGGGTGCTGGGAATTGAACCCAAGTCCTCTGTAAGAGCAGTCGGTGCTCTTAACAGCTGAGCCATCTCTTAACCCTGGTTTCCTTCTTTTTAAAGCATGGATATGGATCAGTAAGATGGCTCACCCAGGGCCTTGCGCAAGCGCTCTACCACTGAGCTAAATCCCCAACCCAAGTAGACTTTTCAAAGCAAGGATCTCTTCTACATTCCTGACACCCCCAGATCTGCCTTCTTCTGGGCCATTCCCCTCTCTCTTTCTCTCACAGACTCTGAAGTCTGAGAAGAAACTCCCCATGTGGCCTCAGCAGGCTAGACCCAGCCATCCCCCAACACATCCCACCATTCTCCTATGGTCAAACATCTGGCATCTGTTTTCTTAACAGCCAGGATATGAATCTTTTGCAGTGTGGATGGCAGGTCCAGGTCCTCAGGAAGGTAAACTGAGGATAGGCAGGCATACAGGTGGAGCCCACCTGGACAGAAAGGCCACAGCCTTGTCCCCTGAGATACAGAGGACTGCTTACCTGGGTAGAGTCCTGGGGCCACAGCTATTCCTCCCATGTCTGATGCCAAGAGACACCTACTTATAGTTGCAGAAGGCTGTGGATGGGAGGAGGTCCCTAGAGACCATCTGGTCCAGCAGTGGCACCTCTCATTAGTCAGATCAGTTTTTCTACTCTACTCCAGAGGCCCTGAGTCTTGAGGTTTGGGGTGGGCCTCACATACCTGATGGACAATAAGCTTTATCCCCATGCCTCTCTGCCGAGCCCCATGGAGAGCCCTCATCTCTGGGGAATCTGGTACCCAAAATCTGGCTTCAGACTGAACTGCACGGAGCCTGCCGAAGACCCTGCTGACTTGCACAGCCAGGTTCCCATTCTCTGCTGCTGACCGCAGGCTTGCATACGGGCCTTTGGGCTACGTATCTTCACAACTGTTGTAAACACAGCCGGGGCTCATTAAGCAATGGGGACTATCCCATCAGACCAGTCAAGAGATGCCCAAACAGATAAATCAATGAAGAAATAAACCACAGAGACAGGGACAGTCTCTTCTGGGGTGGGCTTTACAATGTTGCTTTGTATGTGTGGCTTTTTTTTTTTTTCTAAATAAGCAAAATTGTTTCCTTGGGACTCTATCCAAGAACATTAGATAAATAACTGTGACCCAGCCCCAGCTGCTCACAGGAAGTCAGGTTCAGGCAGACTGTGTAGGAAAGCCAGGCTGTGTGCTTTGATGCCCTTAGTGGGAGTGTCCTGGGCGGAGGGCAGAGGGCTTTGTGAATGCCCCAGCCTCTGCAATCACTGAACGTGGCCTTGGGCATGTTAAGGATTAGAGACCTGAGCCACTGTCACCCCCATGTATGATGTCTCCTTTGCCTTCACAACAGTCATTTCCCCATTTGTTCTTTGGGACAGACCAATGTGTGTCCAATTCTCTACCTAGAAAGCCATGTCTTGTTCTCCAAGCCAAGCTCCCATGCCACCTTCCCCTGTCCAGCAGTGCCCTGACTCAACGTGAGGGCTCTTAGCTAAGGCTCTCTGTATTAATTACTTCTCTCATTGCTGACAAAATACCTGACAAAAGCAACTTAAAGAAGGAAAAGGTTTATTTTGGCTCAAGGTTTAAGAAGGGAGGAATGTGAGGTGGTTGGTCACATTGCATCCACAGGCAGGAAGCAGAGCGTGGACAGGAAACAGGGCCAGCCTATAAAACCTCAAGCTCACCGGGCCCCCTTCAGTGACGTACTTCCTCCGTCTAGGTTGGACGTCCCAAAGTTCTACAACCACCTCAAACAGCACTGCCAGCTGGGAACCTAGTGTTCATACCCTTGAGCCCATTGTGGGGAGGGGGGATGTTCATATTCAAAGCACAATAGTTCCTATGGAGCCTGTGCCTCCTATTTGCAGTGGCTTTGGCACTAATGTGGCAGTCCCCACGTCACACTAGGCAGTCCTCCAGGATAAAGTCTGGCTGCCTAGTACTGGGCCCTGAGCAACAATTAAGGCAGGAAGGTCAAAGGACTTTGGAGGTAGTCACACTGTAAAAAACATTAAATAGTATTCCTTCAAATCTTTAAAACTTCTTGTTTATGACAAGGAATTCTAATCTTTTAATCTCACTCCCACACCCAGTGAGACTTTGTTTACAAAAAGGCCTTGATGCATTCCAGAATCCAATGGCCTGGGGAGGTGAAACCCTTCCTTCTCTTTGGCTAACCCGCATCCCTCTTCCTCTGTGTAGATTTTTAGAAACTAGCCAACTGGGAAAGACTGAGGTCGTGCACCCACCCATGAGGAAATGACATAGTACTTTTGCACTGGGGATAAAAACCTATCAAACTTACCTGTTGGGTGTGCTTGCTTAATCTGAATGACATAACACACCCTTTTGCAAAAGTAAAAGCTAACTTGCTGGGCTATTTTCACTTTATCCACCTATTTTAAATTTTTTGGTGTGGTATTAGTGGAGTCTTTGGACCTCAGATTTCTAACAACACTGAATTCACACCCCTCTGCAAGCCTTAGCAGCTCAGCCACTCCTTTTCACCAGCAAGTTCCCGCTAATTCCTACAACCACAGCTCAGATGACTCCTCAGTGACAGGCGCTACCTGTAGCCAGATATCCTCAGCACCTGGTCCTTCCTCCTTTAAAGCAGCACTGACCTGTTAAGGCCCCATCTCACCTATCAGACCATGAGTCTTGAGGGCAGGGATGTTTCTTCCCTCCCTGAACAGGACGTGTGGTCACTCTGAGACTCTGTTGGCTGGGGAGTGGGGGGGGAGCGGTGCAGGACTCTATGACCAGCCCAGCTTAGCTCTCTGCTGAGGGATGGAGTTCTTGCCTATGTCCAGGAGGCCCCCTTGTACCTGTGGCACACTTTCCTCTCCTCTATCCTCCAGGACTTGGTCACTGTTACTCTAAGTCTCTGAGCATTGAGCTCTATCTGGTCACTGACATCTATGTCCCCACCCCTCAGCTGCTCCTCCGTATGCCCCTCCAGGACTGTCTCTTAATCTCTCATATATATTTAAAAACATTTTTTATTTTATGTATTTTGCCTGCATGTATGTAAGGGCACCATATATATACAATGTCCACAGAGGCCAGAAGAGGGCACTGGATTCCCTGGAACTGGAGTTATGGATGGTTGTTAGCTGCCATGTGGGTGTTAGGAATTGAATCTGAGTCTCCTGGAAGAGAAGTGCTCTTAACAGCTGGATGTTTCCCACCATCTCTGAGAGGATGATTTCAGATCAAGCCACACCCCACATCCTGGGTATCTTTACCAGCTCCTTTTAGAACCAACACAGCACCAACTCTGGACCCCACAGTGTAGCTACAGGGAATCATTCTTTTCCCTTCCCTATTTCTGTGCTTGTCAAAGACCCCCCATCATGTGCTCAGGGAAGATGTCACTTCTTCCAGAAAGGCTTGTCTGACTCCCTCCTGCACCCAGGGAGTGGGGTTTCACCCTCCTCCATAGCCCCATCACCCACTTGGCATCGCTGGCTGTGTTGCCAGTCTTCTTGGCCACAGCAGCTGGGCCATGCTTTTCCCACCTCTAAGTTTCAGGAATTTCGCATTCAAGCCCGGGAGGACGTGGGCACGTGGTGAGTGTTTGTTGACACTGAATTTTCATGGTATGCATTTGTGACCCTTCTTGGACTGGGTTTTGGTGTGACTGTTAGGCAGCCCACTTGCTATCAGACAGAGCTCAGTTGTGGTCAGGGTGCAGGCTTCCCTGTGGCTAAATCATTCTGAGGCTATCGCTGGAATATAAATCAGGGAGGCTGGGGCAACCTGGAAATGACTGGCGGCGTCTGCTCTAGCTGATTCTGTCCAGATGTGGTCTGCTGTGCCGAAGCACATTGCCCATAATTAAACTGACAAAAGTTTCAAGGTGGATGAGGTGAGTGGCCTTGAACAGGTCACCCTTCTCTGTGGCCTCTGTTTTGCCTCTGGGGCACAGAACGCAGAACGGGCCCAGGAGGCTTATCCACACTGATCCCCCTTTTTAATGCAGGTTACAATTGGAAATCCAGCATTTTGCACATTTATGCAGCACTCTGAGCCCATCATGGGGTGGAGTGTTCCTGGGGCGGGGCATCTGGCCGCACCTCAGATACTAGCTAGGCCCTGCTGTGGAAGCCAGGAGCCAAGGAGCATTAGGAAGCTGGGGGCAAGTCCAAGGTCAGTCCCTTTGCATTGGGCTCCTCTTAGTCTGTTTCTGAGCAAACTCGGCCTGTCACTCCACAACTGGGGTGTTCTTTTGTTTTCGAGCACATCCGTCTACCATGCTTGCTTTCCACAGTGGGAGATGCGACACTTGCAAATGTACAGAGCTGCTAGTTCACACTTCCCAGGGGAGTGCCCATCACCCTCCAGGGCCACTGCCAGAGCTGGGCACTTAGGGGGACAGAAAGAGATGAGACCCAGTTACCACCCTCACACAGATCATCACCAGGCTAGGGGGTGGGGCATGCATGGGGGACAACTGCTCTAAGGGAGAAGCCACATAGTGTACGAAAATGCATGGCATGGGGGTACAGTTTCCATATGCAGAGACCACAGAAGGCTTTGACTACAGGCTTGAAGGATGATGGTTTAGGCATGTTCAGAGGACAGGCAAGGACTCATTGCAAGGTAAGACATGGAATCAAAGAAGCCTAGATAGACTTCTCTTGTCTAGAACTCTCAATGCATAGCACATAAGTCCACAGGGCTGCGGTAGCCGGGAAGAGAGGAATCCTGAGGTTTGGACAGGGAGGCTCTATTGTAGGGCTGTGTGTGTGTGTGTGTGTGTGTGTGTGTGTGTGTGTGTGTGTGTGTGTAAGCTGTGTGGATGTAGATGTGATTGCTTGTGGACCTGTGTATGTGATGTGAATCTGTGGGTGTGTGGAGGACAAAGGGCGATGTCAGGATGTCTTCCTCAATTGCTCTCCACCTTATTTTTTGAGACAGGGTCTCTCACTGACCCTGGAGCTTGCCATTAATTTCTGTGAGACCCACTGACCAGTGAGGCTCTGGGATCCACCTGTTTCCACCACCCCTGCACCATTGTGTAATTTCACTGAAACGTGGGATTTTAGAATGAAACTCATACAACCAGAGAGTAAAACTGTGGTAACCAGAGGCTGGGGAACAGGGAGGATGGGGAAGAGAGGGAGTCAGAGAACACAAAATTTCAGTTAGGGGGAGTAAATTCAAGAGACTGACACCACATGGAGCCTATGCTTAATTACAATGGATTGTGTGCTTGAAAATGTCTGAGGAAAGGTTTGAAGTGACCACGGAAGCATGGTCTGTAAGCAAGGTGACAGATCAGATGCTCACGAGCTTGGTTTAGCAGTTCCACAAGGTATATGTAAGTACCACATCGTAACATACACAATGTATGTTTGTTAATTAAAAGTAAATAAATAGGGGTGCTGGAAAAACGGCTCAGTGGTTAAGAGCACTGGCTGTTCTTGCAGAGGACCCAGGTTTGATTCCCAGCACCCACATGGCAGCTAAAAACTGTCTGTAACTCCAGTTCTGGGGATCTGATGCCCTCTTCTGACCTCTGCTGGCATTGCACGACATGCGTGCACTTACATACATGCAAGCAATACACTCATATACATAAAATAAAAATAATAAAAAAAATTTCTTAAAAATTAAATAAATGGGGTCTGGGGAGATGGCTCAGTAACGGGCTTGCTCCACAAGCCCGAGGACCCGAGTTTGATCCTCAAGAGCTCAGTTAAGAAAAAGCGGCATAGGGTGGTGGCATGTTTCGTAATCCAGCACTGGGGCGGACCCCTGGGGCTTGCTGGCCGGCCAGGATAACCTACTTGGGGAGCTCCAGGCCAGTGAGACTCTGCCTCAAAACACAAGGTGATTGGCCCCTGAGGAGCAGCGGTGGAAGTTGATCTCTGGCCTCCACATGCATCGGCATACACATATGCTCACACACACACATGAACAGCCCCCCCCCAATACACAAGCAAGCAGGCAGGGCAAAGGGGATGTTCTCTGCAGAACTGGGGGTGTTTCCTGTTATCTCCGTCCTGTAGGGCTGCGTCCCACAGGAGCAGAGGGGGCCAAAGCTGTCACCCGGCGGCACGTGCTCAAGCAGAGTGGGACTACCTTCAAACAGCCCTGAGCTGGGAGGGCTGGTACCACTGTCTACCAGGCCGGCCCTGGAATGCACATTCATTCATCTCTGTTTCTTGATTCCAAATGGCTTCCCCAGTGTGCCTCCAGGTAGCCACACCCCAAAACAAGACAGGAGCTGGCAGCCACCGAGGCAGGCTAAGAGGATGAATCACGGGCTCATATTCAGGTGACTGATGTGTGCCACTCTAAAATCTTTCTATTAGGGGATGAGGGAGCAGGGGGTTAGCTACAGGAGGGGTTCTGCTTTCTTACCTGCCGGTCAGGTAGACCTGTAGGACTCAGCTCCAGCTCTGCCTCAAAGCCCCACAGCCTTTGGCTAGTCAGCCTTTCAACCCTGGATGCTTAGAGATGGGAGTGGGGGGACCCCAGCATCCCTCTGAGCCACTCAGGGTTTGAATGTGGCATGTTCCTCAAGGACCACGTTTGGATATTTGATCCCTAGTTAGTGGCACTGTTTTGGAAGGCGAGTTGGAGCCTCACTGGAGGAAGTGGGTCACGGAGGGTAAGCCTTGAGGTTTAAGAGCTGGCCCCATTTTCTGTTGACTCTTTGCTCCTGACTGTAGACACAGTGTGACCTGTCACCTCACGCTCCTGCTGCCTTGCTTTCTCCTCCACAACGGACTGTATTCTTTCTTAGACTGTGAGCCCAAATGAACCTTTCCTTCTTTCTTCTAAGTTGCTGTTGTCAGGTGTTTTGTCATAGCAACAAAAGAAGTAACTAACATAGGCGTTTCCCAATCTCACGGCTCCTGGATGGTGGGTTTCCTATCAATGTGGAAACTTCGTCCCTTTTGTCCACCTGGCTGGGCCTTCCAGTCTTCACTGATCAGGACCTGACCCCACACACTTCTGAGAATCTGAGGGGGTGTTTCTACGCATTAATGTCATAGCTGTTACTGACTATAGCCCAACCTCTGTATAGCTCCAAAATCTAATACCTTGGTGAAGGAGGATTTCAGAAAGAAAGACTCAAACATGACTGGGTGGAGGACAGGAAACCCAGACCATTTTTAGATTCAAAGTCATGTCATGCCTGGGCAGCACTGAGCACCAATGTGTCAGATCTGGCCTGCGGCATGTCTTTAAAACACATGAATGAGCTGCCTTGAGGTAAAAAATAAAAGAAGATTTCATACACAACTTTGAATTCCGGATCCTCTTAAAGAGACGTGGTGCTGGGGAAGGGAGCTAACCTCTGATGTGGGGACTGACCCAGGAAGTAGAGGGACGCCCTGGGGAGTATGTTGGGGGGAGAGAGGTCATGGGGAGCACTGTTGGAGGGAGGTGTTGGGGTGCACTCTTGGAGAGAGGCACTGGGGGGTACTGCTGAGGGAGGTGCTGGTTTGAGATACGGACCCTACTTCTGGGCCAGGAAAGGAGCCCTCATAACTTATCCACGGGCTTCCCCTCCTACTTAGGGCTTTCAGGCAAAGGGCTTTAGTTACTGCTAGAGCTGCAGCCCTGGCTTACAGAGGAATAGCTGGCCAAGAGCAAATGCAGGGTGAGGAAGGCCAGAAGGGCTGGAGAATCACAGCCTCATCTATGGGGGTGCCACACATGACGTGGGTGGCAGAGCTCGGTTCCCGCGAGGGGCAGAGAGGCAACGAGGGGAATCTGGCACCTCAGGACCTTTGAAAAACCTGAGAAGAAGCTGTTTCATGCTCCATGTCCACACATGCTTTCAAACTCATACCTAGCTGAGGATGACGACCTTGAACTTCTGATCCTTCTACCTGCTCCCCAGTGCTGGGGTCACAGGTGTGTATCACTGTGCCCGGTTTGTGAGATGCGGGGGGGATGGAGCCCAGGGCCTTGTACAGGCTAGGCAAGGCTCTACCACAGCGTGCCACCCTCAGCCTAGAGATGAGCCCCATCACGAGGGCGGATTGTACAGGGTCTATGTGAACACTGCATCATTTTACATAAGGGATGCACACAGCAGCCATGGGTTTTGGTATCTTTGGAGTCCTGACCCATTCCCCCGTGAATTCTGAGGGATGAGTGGACTGTGAATCAGAAATCATTGTTTCTGCTAAACAGACAGACAAACAAACAAACCCACAAAGGTCTAAAAGGAGCCTGAAGGTGACTCACATCTGTAATCCTAGCACTAGGGAGGCTGAGGCAGGATTGCTGCCAGTGAAAGGCCAGTCTGGGCTACAGAGTAAATTCTAGGATAGCCTGGGCTACATCGTGGAGCCCTGTCTCAAAAATGCCAAAAACTCAAACAGAAAAAGACTCTAAAGCTCTGCCACAGGTCTGAGTACCCAGGCTGCCCCTGGCCAGTTGCTCCCAGCTTGTAGGCCCAAGGGTCTGGTATCTTTCCTAGTCTCGAGTTTTCTCAGCTATGCAATGGGTACAGCCTCAATTGTAAGATGGGGTTGCGATGGCGACGAGAAGATTGTGTGAGGTGCGGTGGCATCCTCACTGTTTCTCAGGACTGGGGTTCCCACCACCTTGATTGAGGTGGCAGATGGGAATCTGCCATTTCCTTCCTGGTGGCAGCCATCCAGGTACCCCCCTCACCTTCCATCTGAGAGACCAATCTGAACAAACCCACGCATGGACATGGTCCTAGACTATCTCTCATCATGTCTCCCACTGTTCTCATCCTGTCAGAGCTGCCTCCCACGGGTGTGAGAGTTAGCTTTGAACACTGAACTCAGACCCTCACTTGAGGCGTGGACTCACCCCATCTAGCTCCCCTCAGGAGGGCACTTTGGGCAGATGGACTGCCAGCCTTAGGCAGGGTCTGCCTTTATCCCTGCCAGCCGCCCATGGGTGAGTTCTCACAGGCTATCTGCACACATGGTCCCTCCACATGCCACATGCTTTCACTACTGAGCTGCATCCCCGGCTCTGCCAAAGGCTTTCAAACAACTTGTCTGATTTCAATCAAGTGATCCCTTGAGGCTCTGCCTCTCAGCACGTGCTTCTAGCAAAACTGAAATACTTGATTGACAAATGCTCTGCCTGAGTAGATAACACAACAGAAAGAACCTAGAAGAGGTTGTTCACTGTGATAACCTGAGACCGAGAGTCCTTGCTTTCTTGGCCTCAGTGCATCCTTCCTTCTGTATGCCCTTCCATTCCCGCGGTGCCTCCCAGCCACCCTTCCAGACCTCCTCCAACGGTTACTTCCTTGCCACCTCGTAACTACCACAGCTCAGAGGCAGTTCATGTCTGACTCCCAACTCATCTGTTAAAAAAAATGTTTTTTGTTTTTTTTTTGGCAGGAAGAATTTGAGAAAGGTCTTGCTGTGCAGTCCAGGCTGACTGGAATTTGTGACCTCGGCCTCCCGAGTGCTGGAACTATAGGTGTACTACAGGTGTACTCCACCACATCTGGCTTTCTGTTAGGATGAGTGTAGTTAAACTTACAGGCTTAGGGGGCTGGGAGGATGCTTGCCATGTAAGAGTGAGGACCTAGGTTTGAATCCCCAGAAACCAACTGAAGCTGGGCACGGTAGTGTGTTTGTAATCTCAGTAAGATGGGAGGAGGAGATGGGTATGCCGGGAGCTCCAGGGCCAGCTAGCCTGGTGCAGAGTGGAAAAGCAGCAGAGACTGTCTTGGAGGAGGGAGAAGGCAAGGGGCAAGGGCTGAGGTGCCCTCTGACCGCCATACGCATACCATGGCATGTGTGCACCTGTACTCACACACGTGAATGTGACCACACACACACACACACTCACACACTCTAGGTGTGGTGGTGTTCACTTGTAATCCTGGTGCTGGGGAGGCTGAGGCAGGTGGCTTCCTGTGCTCAATGGCCAGTCAGTCTAGCCTCATCAGCTAACACTGTCCCAGTGAGAGATCCTGACTCCAACAGCAAGGTAGCCAGGCGTGGTGGCGCATGGCTTTAATCCCAGCCCTCAGGAGGTCAGGAGGCAGAGGCAGGTAGATCTCTGTGAGTTCAAGGCCAGCATGGTCTACACGGCAAGTTCCAGGTTAGTCGGGTACATAGATCCTGTCTCAATAAAACAGAGCAAAACCTCTCCTCCCTAAAAAACAACCCCAAACAAATGAGGTGGATGTGGAAGACTGACACACAGAATATCCCCACACCCCACACATACACACTTATAAGATTCAAGGGCTTGGGAATCAGACTTGCTGGGCGAGCAACCCAGCTCTGCTACCCGTGACCTCTGTGTGCCTGTTTCCTCGTGTGTAAAATGGAGATGACAGCCCAGGGCTACCATGAGGAGTTGGCTGAGGATTGTGTGGGAAGAGTCTCAGTGTCCAGCCTCAGTGAGCACCCAGGGCCTGGCGGCTGAAGCCACTTCCCACCAGGGGAGGTTGGAATCAGAAGCCAGCTAACGGGTGTCAGCAAGGAGTGGCGGAATGGGAGAAACTGGAGTTGTCTCACACACTTCTCGCTGAGGGTGGGAACAGGAAGTGATGCAACCACTTTAGAAAACAAGTAAAGACAGACTTTCTATGACTCAGAAGTTCCACTCCGGAGAAATTAGGAGTCAAATAACCGATTAACCCAAATAGACAATCACTCATAATATAATAATGAAAGAAAAACTGAAACAGACCTATGCACCACTCCCCCATCTCCAAAAAGAAAACCACAAAACCCCTTGTGTATGAATAGTCACATTAGAGTAGTTAGAAGGTAGAAACTATCTAACCACCTGTGAATTGAATGAAAAACAGAGTCTAGCCGTGTGGTGGAATATTATTCAACCGTAAAAAGGAATATAGTACAGATACAGGCTCTGGCTGTGGGGAACCTCAGAGACATTATTCCAAGAGTGAAGAAGGCCATGCACTGGAGGAGTTCATTCATGTGACATGTCCACAGAGGCAGAAAGTGGAGGAGTGGATGCCCATGGAGGGAGGGAAGAGGGTGGCCGTTCGGGAGTATAGCATTCTTGAGGTGATAAAATGTTCTCAAGTTGAGTGTTGTGACTTATAATTCAATAAATCTGTTTGCAAAACACTCAGTTGGTGGGCCAGCAAGATGCTTAGCAGGTAAAGGCACTTGCCTCAAAAGTCCGATGATCAGAGTCCAATTCCCAGGACCCACATGGTAGAAGGAGAGACCTGACACCACAAAGTTGTCCTCTGACCTCCATATGTGCATCACGACATGCACAAAAATAAATAGGATATATATATATAATTATTATTTTTTTTTAAATTTAAGAATCCTCCATTGTAGGGACTGGGGATGTGACTCAGTTTGTAAAGTGCTTGCCTAGATGCGTGAAGCTCTAGGTTCAATTCCCAGGACGCCTAAACCAGGTGTGATGGTGCACACCTACAATCTCGGCACTCTGGAGGCCAGCCTGGTCTACCTAGTGAGTTCTAGCAGGCAGAGCTATACAGTGAGCCCTGTTTCAAAACAAAAACTCAACCAACCAACCAACCAACCAACCAACCAACCAACCCACCCACCCTTTCCTCCCCAAGTTGGTTTTGTCAGAACGTTTTCTCTCTGCAACAGAAAGCAAAGACAGCAGGTGATTCTAGGTTGTGTCAAGGTGACAATTCGAGCTGACATCACAGGGGACATCTATGCTAGAGCAGCAAGCTTGAATGGTATGGAAATTACGTCTTGATAAACCTAAGGAAGGAAGGGTGCTCCAGCCTGGATTTCTGGGATCAAATTGCCATATTGTTCCCCATGGGAAACCCAGAGGCCTTCCGAAAGTGGCACTGCCTTGACCCTGAGTATCTCCATGAACTGATGTGGCCAGCACAGGCCTGCCTTCTTCAGGATTTGAAGAGCCGTAGGAAGAACAGGGCTTCTGGCATTGTCCCTGTGGGGCTGGGATTCCTCAGTGAGAGATGGAAGCTCAGAGAGGTTGGGTCAGTGTCACACAGCAATTCCAGCTGGTTAGGGTCAGTGAGAGGCTCAGTCCCACCCAGAATACCCTGCTGCCTGGAGAGTTGTTACTGATCAGAAAGAAAAGGCCCCAAGTAGTCAACTTCATGTTTTTTTTTTGGTTAGAATCAGGTTCTTTTGAGTCTCACACAAACACAGTGTTTGTGGTGTAAGACCAGGAAGAGATTGGAGTTGGGGTGCACTGGGGTGCACTCCTGTAATCCCAGCACCCAGGAGGTAGAGGAAGGGAGATCAGGGACTCAAGGCCAGCCTTGACCACATAGAGAGTTGGAAGCTAGTCTGAGCCACATGAGACCCGTATCAAAAATACAGAAACAGAATGAAGTTGGAGAGTCCCATCTGCTCCCCGTCATGGGGCTGTGGCTAGAAGATGGACGACACCTTTGAAGGAAGGGGGGGGTGTGACATTGTGGAGGGGGGATGGAACTTATACAATTGGTGAGTGTGTGTGAGAGAGGAGGGAAGAGGAGAAAGAGAGAGATGGAGGGAGTGAGGGAGGAAGGGAGGGAAAGATACAAAGAAAGAGAGAGAGCCTGGTGTTTGCTGGTATACTCTGGGGCCTGACAGGAACAGAACCCTCTCTTTGTAGGCATCTTTCTTCCTAATCTCCTTCTGATCCACAGGAAGTGGAAAATGGGGGCCCTGTCTTCAGGAGGGGTGTGGGATGGGGGAGAGCCCAGAGCTAGGTCTCAGGGCCAGGGAAGATGGGGAGACACAGGGAGTCACTGGGCCCTGAATTGGCCCTTCCAAACCTAGCCCCCTTCCAGCCTTTGTACAAAGAAGGCCCTGCTGGTGCCTGGGGGCCGTCAGTCAGCTGTGACCTAGACCCAGAAGCAAGGTGAACCCAGCTACAGTCTGTGCCCTGGGAGCAGAGACAGGAAGGAAGGGGACTGGGCTCCAGGGGGGGCTCCTGGGGTTGTTGGGGCTGTTTGCCTTAGGCTGGGGGAGGGGTATGCACACTTGGGATGGGTCATAATTCACACTGCAGACTCCCTGAGCACAGACCTCTGCCCCTCCCCACCCAAGTGGGTTTGTGGGAGCCCAGCACTTGGCATCTCTAATTTTTGGAACTTTCCCAGGTTTGACTGTGTTTGCTACTTCGGTGATGGTCTGGGACCCACTCCAGTGGGGACTCTACCTCTCCACAGAAGCCAGCCCAGCCTTAGTTCTAGCTCCACCTGAACAGATCAAGCTGGACCCTGATGCCATCTTAGGAAACCCAAAGCAGAGTGTTTCCAGAATGGGCAGCAGTGGGCCCTGGATTCCACGGCAACCTGGCCCTCCAGGGACTCTATTGGCCTGGCAGTCCTGGGCTGGGGTGAGGCTCAGCGACACAGTGTGAGCTTTGCACACAGCAGCCTCCAGCCTCCACACTGTGGAAACAAGATCATGCTGTTGTTTTGTGGGCAGGCGGCATGGGGTGAAGCCCCAGTTAGGTGTCTCCTGTGCTCTAGAACCTCCCATGGGCAGCTGGCTCCTCAACCTGGAGGCAGAACAGCTTCCCTCACAGATAATTCAGGGGCATCTGTTGAGGGGGGGTTCACCAGCCCCTGGCTGCTCACTGGGGCCAGGGTGAAGTTTGGGCTTCCTAGGCTCACACTGCCCTATGGCACAGGTGTACCATTAGCATGGCTTGGTGGGGTGCCCCAGTGGCTTACTTGATGCAGCCAGGAATAACAGGCCTGTGTGGCCAGAGGTAGCAGAAGCCACCTCAGCTGAGCATAGGCAGTTGTGGGACTCTGGTGGCTCAATTTCTTTGTCCTTAGTTTTCCTAACTATAAAGGAGACCATGACAGGACTTAACGATACTGGGTTATTTGGGGACAATATGAGATAATCCATGCAAATACCTTTTGTGTTCAATAAGTTCAACAAGTGCCATTCAAAGTACAAACCAAGAAGCGATCACATGACTGTGTCTTAGTGCACAAAAGTAGAGCCAATCTAAATGCCCATCCATCCATGAATGGATAAAGAAGATGGGAGCTGTCCTCACAGTGGAGTATTATTCAGCCACGAAAAGCAATAAAGTCCTGACATGCTACAACATGGAGAACCTTGAAAATGTTATGCTTAGTGAATGAATTTGCTCACGAAAGCCTCACACTGAACAGCTTTATTTATATAAAATGTTTAGAATGGAGGCTGGGGATATTGCTCGGGACTTAGCATGCGTGAAGCCCTGGGTTCCATCCCCAGCACAGAATAAACCAGGTGTGTGTGGGGGCTCTACTTTAAGCACTTGGGAAGTGGAGGCAGGCAGATCAGAAGTTCAAGGTTATCCTTGGCTACATAGAGAACTTGAGGCTACCCTGGGCTGTATGAGACCCTGCCTTAACAAAACCAAACCAAAAAACACCTTCCCAGGATTGGTAAGTCCATAGAGGTAGAATGCTTGATTGGTAGGAAGTTTTCATTTATGGTGATGAGAATGTTCTGGAAGATGAATAAATTCAGTGTGGTACTGGATAGCAATGAACTATATACTTTAAAATGGTAAAGTTTATATTATGGATAGTTTACCACAATAAAACCCCAAAGGTAATCATCTACATGAATAATCACAGACCTGAAAGGTATTCCTCTTGGAGCTTTCTGGGGCAAGGTGGGCATTCTTCAATGCTCTGTAAGAGCCTTTGGGAAAATAGAAAGATGGCTTCATGCATTCTTTGTTAGTTTTGGGGGACTATGATAAAATGCCAGAGAATCAAATTATTGGGAGAAAAGGTTCATTTTTGGCTCATAGTTCCTGACATTCTAGTTTATGATCACTAAGCCCATTGCTAAGTGTGAGGCAGAAATCCTGCTGCAGGTGTGTGGAGGACAAAATCACCCATCTCACAGCAGTCAAGAAGCAAGAGAGGGAGGAGGGGTCCTTTTTAATGGTAGCACCCCATGACCTAACTTCCTGCCATGAGTCACCACCTCTTTTGTACATTGATAGTGTATGTGTGTGTGTGTGTGTGTGTGTGTGTGTGAGAGACAGGGTACACATGTGGAGGTCAGAGGATAACTTGTGGGAGTCGGTGCTCTCCTTCCAGCATGTGGATTGAACTCAGATCATCAGATTTGGTAAGCAAGCACCTTCACCCACTGAGCCATCTCACTGGCCCCCAGGCCCCACCTCTCTTTAAAAATATTTTTATTATTTTTATTTTATGTGTATGAGTGGATCCCCTGGAACTGGAGTTACAGATAGTTGTTAGCTGCCATGTGGGTGCTGGGAACCAAACCTGGGTCCTCTGCAAGAGCAGCCAGTGCTCTTAACCCCTGAGCCATCTCCCCGGCCCCCACATTACTTTTTGAGACAGGGTGTCTCACTGAACCTGGAGCTCATGGATTCATCTAGGCTGGCCACTGAGTCTTCCCAGTACTGAAAACACAAATGTTTGCCACCATGCCCAGTTTGTTATGTGGGTGCTGGGGATCTGAACCCAGGTCCTCACATTTGCATAGCAAGCCCTGTAGCAACGGAGGCATCTCCTCAGCCCCTGAGAACTTCTGTTCTTAATGATGACAACAGTATCTACCAGATACACGTGCAGCTGAGCTGGTGGCTGCACGTGGACAGTTCACCCCCTAGTATGTATTTAGTGCCCAGATCCAGCATGGAAGCCCTGCCCCACCCTTGTCTCCACCTGGCCATTTCCTCATAAACCATTTTTCATGAGGTGTCAGCTCCTCAGTCTTGACATGAAACGAAGCCTCAGGAAATCTCTGAGATGTTCACTCAGGTCGTAAATGAGGCCACAGCGTTCAAAGGGCTCTCTGGCTCCCCAGAGCCCTGAGGTATTATGGAGACCACATGTTCAGCTCTAAGAGAAGTCCATGCCTTGCCCGAGTGACCCTAGACCAGGAAAGAGGCTGTGCCTGGCAGCCATCTCTGCTGGGTACTGAATAGGGCTTGTGTGACTTTGTTTCCCTCCTGAGCTGATTCTGCAGATGCCTCCAAGTCCGGGGTTTGCAGAGGGGAAACCGAGGCTCAGAAGGGCAGAGCAGGATTCTGAGTTACAAGTGTCTGATTTCAGAGCTGGGAACACACTGGGTCACAGAATAGGTGTTTGCAGAGTGCACAGTGGGCACACTTTGCGGCCATATGAAAGTTGTCCAGATCCATGAACCTCAATAAGAATGTTCCAGAACTGCCAGGGGCTTGGAGTCTCCCTAGAAACAACTGTGCCATGCCCCATATAATCCCCTTATACAATCCCCACAGAAACCTTGTAAGAATCTGTTAGGAAGAGGCTGGTTGGACAGGTAAATTAGTCATGTTTTACTATCACCATCTTGAAATACATGAGGCTGGCTACTTTACAAAGAAAAGAAGTTTTAAAGCTCCCCCACCCCATTTTGAGATAGGATTTCATATACTCCAGGTTGGCCCTGAATTCCCTATAAAACTAAGGCTGGCTTTGAACTCCTGAGTATCCTGCCTCTACCTCGAGTGCTGAGACTACAGTTGTGCACTACCACACCCAGGTTATATGGTGCTGGGATTGAATCCAGGGCTTTGTGCACACTAGGCAAGCACTCCACCAACTGAGCCACATCCCCAGACAAAGTTCATAATCTAAAAAAACATTTATGTGTTTGTGTCTGTATGTGGGTTTGTATGTGTGTGTGTATGTATGTGTGCCTGCCAGAAAAGGGTGCTGTATCTCCTGGAGTTGTAGTTACAGGTGGTTGTGAGCTGTCTAACACGGATGCTGGAAACCGAACTCAGGTCCTCTGGAAGAATCACAAGCACTCTTAACCACTGAGCCATCTCAACACCTGCCCCCCAATTTTCCTTCCCAGCCCCCAAGTTCATAGTTTTATGAAAGCTAGAGACAGCCTGGTTCCTCTAGAATTAGAAATTCCTTCCAAAGACAATGCCCCGACTCCCCTCCGACCCAAATACCTCCTGCTAGGCCCTGCCTCTTAAAGGTCTCACAGCCTCTTAAATCCCTACACTGGAAATGATTTTCTAACACAGGAGTCCTGGGGACACACACAAGCTACATCCAGACCATCACAGACCATGAAAAGGGTTCTGCTCCTTTGCTGTGTCCAGCCTTCCCTACCCTCCACACCCCAACCACACTGACCAGACTGGGAGCTGTGTTCCTTGGGCCCAAGCAAGTTACAACAGCTGGGACCTCAGTGGCAGCCCAGGGGCTGGATGTGTGCTGTGAGGTAGGAAGACTCACTTTGAATGTGGCAGCACCATCCCATGGGCTGGGGCTCTGGGCTGCAGAGAAAGGAGTGAGCCGAGCACCGGCGTTCCTTCTCTGCTTCCTGACTGCAGATGCAACATGACCACGCGAGGAGCACCTGTGCCGTGCCTCCTGTCAGCCACTCCTGGCATGATGGAGTGTACCCTGAAACTGTGAGCCCAGATAAACTCTTCCTCCATCAAGTTGCTTCTTTTTATTTTATTATTTTTATTTTATGTGTATGAGTGTATTGCCTACATGTGTGTAAGTGCATCTGTGTCATGCAATGCCCGAGAAGGTCAGAACAGGGCATGGGATTCCTCTGGAACTGGAGCTACAGATGGTTGTAAGCTGTCATGTACTTAACCGCTGAGCCATTTCTCCAGCCCCTCAAGTTGCTTCTTGTCAGGTATATTGTCATGGTGACAAGAAAAATAACAGTCCAGGGTCTTCATAGCAGTGGGCCATGGTCAGGGTGCCCCAAGCCTCAGTGAGCTGTGTAGATAAGGACTTATTGGGGATATACCCTCGCTTCCTCAGATGTCCCTTCATGTCCATATGTTTCTGAAGTCAAATGTCCCCAAACAGAAGAGTTGGCATTAGGTCTGACTCAGTTTCCCTCCTTTTACATTTCCAAGGACAGAAGTCGAGCCTGGTCCTCAACTGTCCTGGGCTCTGAAAGCCCTTCCTAATCCCCACCCCCTACCATGGATAGGCACAGTGCCTGGGTGGCACCACATCCTGCTACCCCAGAGGGGTTAGCACTAAAAACTAACTTTTCATGCCCTGAGGAATCTATCCATGCTGAGCTGCTATGTGGGCTCTGAACCAACAATCTATAACCACATCTTGGTTCAATGTCAGATGGAATGGGAGCAGTAAACACTAAGCCTAAGGTGGCTACTTCCTGGAAGTCAGAGCTGGGCTTACTGAACCCACCTGCAAAGATACATCTGTTGCTGGTTGATCTCAGCTGTCAGCTCAATGAGATCTACAGTCACCGAGGAGACATGTCTGTGGGCTGGCCTGTGTGTGTGAGGGGGTGCTGATTACATTAACTGAACTGGGAAGACCTGCCCACTGTGGCTGGTGCCATTCCCTAGGCTGGGGTCCTGAACTATATAAAAAGGAGAAAGTGAGCCAAGCACAAGAATTCCTCCTCCCTGCTTCCTGACTCGACACAGCATGACCAGCTGCTCATGCTCCTCTGCCTTGTCTTCCAGGATTGGACTTAGGACCGTAAGGCAAAAACCTCTTCCTTCTCTAGGTTGCTTTTGTCAGGGCATTTTATCACAGCCATGGGCATCTGATCATAAAGCAAGCACCCTGTGGTCAGAAAGTCCTGTGGGGCACACCCAATCCACTTCAGTGAGGACTGGGTATGGTATTTACCAGGTTTCCTGCATTCATAATGAGCCTGGCATTGCTCGGGAGATGGAAATCCCTGTGTCCTGACCACTTCCCATCCAAGCGGGACAAAGGAGAGTATGTGGATTTATAAGTTCACAGAGACATGTGCTGTCAGCTGCAGAAGTGGGAGTTCCACAGTATGTAGCTGAGCTGGGCTTTATGTGTGCATATGTATATTGTGTGTGCATGTGTGTGAGTTGTTTATATGTGAGATGGGTGTATTTTTTTCAGTATTATTAAAAAAGCAATAAGTTATCCCAGGAAAATTTAGGAACCAGAGCCACCCACAGTTCTACCCATTTAGCATAAATATTTCCATTTTTGGGCATATGCTTCTAGTCTGTTGAGATGAAGCTGTGGGGCAATGGGTGGAGGGGTGACGTGCGGTGACGTGTGGTGAAGTGGGGTCTGTTTCCCCAAAATACATGTAGCTCACTGGGATCTGTGGTGCCCGTGCTCCACAAAGGGATGCATCAGCAGCTCCTCCTACCCCACCCCTGCAGCAGAAGGGGGCGCTGTGCTCCACACACCACGTTTCCTGTGGGTGAAACAGCCTTCTTTCATCACTATGCTTACTGGCACAGCACGGACACCCAGTAAGCTACTTAGCCATTCCACCTGTGACTTCCATTGTTTTACTCTTAAATAGATACACAGCCTGGGGATGTGGCTTGGTTGGGAGAGAGGTTGCCTCGCATGCATGGCATCCTGGCTTGGTCCCTGGCACCACATAAACCAGGTGTGGTGGCACATGCCTGTAATCCCAGCACTTGGGAGGTGGAGGCAGGATGATTAGAAGTTCAAGGTCATCCTGGCTATGTAGGGACTCTGAGACTAGCCAGGGCTATCTGAGACCTTGCTAAAAACCAAAAACCACAAAACAAAACCCAGGCATAGCCAGAATCCATATCCCCACCTCTCCATCCCTGATGCCTGCTCTGCCTTGTCTTGTGCTGTGACCTTTAACTCTTGGCTTCTCCTGTTTCTATCACTGTGGCCACTTCTTCTTACTCTCTGGAAACCCAAATTGCCTCCCTAGCCTGCTGTTCTCTTTCCTTTGATCCATCTTGGTGCTGAGAGCTCAGTGATCCTAAGAGCCCCTGTGGCTCTCCACAAACATCTTCCAGCAGAAGTGTACTCTTTAGCCTGGTGACCAAGGCCCCCACTCTCCAGGCCTCTGTCCTCCAATTTTCTGCCTTGCCTCCTTCCACAAGCTCTTCAAGTTGCAAGCTCTGAGTGGGTCACAGGTCAACCTGTAGTTGTAGATATTCAGAAGACTGAGGCAGGGGGATTCCAGGAGTCAGGCCTGGGCAACTGTTCCCCCCCCCTTCAAAAAAACACCAACCAACCAACCAAACAAACAAAAACAACTCTTGCAGAGTTGGGTGTGGTGGCGCACGCCTTTAATCCCAGCGCTAGGAAGGCAGAGGCAGGTGGATCTCTGTGAGATCCAGGCCAGCCTGGTCTACATAGCAAATTCCAGGCCAGCTGGAGCTTTAGGGAGATCCTGTCTCAAAAACCCAAAATCAAAACCAAGAACAAAAAACCCACCACCACCACCAAAAAAAAATAAAAAATACAGAAACCCCCCTAGCTTACAGTGTCAGTGAATGAATGAATGAGGAGTGAGTGAACTGGAGTTCTCACTGCCAGTCCTAAGGGACTGTCCCAGCTCAGTCCCCATGCCTGTCAACTGCCTTTTACATCCAGTGGGGAGGAGTGGCCTTGAAGGGCTTCAGGCACCTCAAGGAAAGAGACTAGGAGACAGCATACAGGGTGTAGCACAGTGGGAGCGCGCCTAGCCCAGCCTCGCAAGGACCTGGGTTCCACCCAACACCCCACACCCCACACCCCACACTATAAATTACAAAGAAGTGAATGAAAGGGGCTTTGTGCCATCTGTGGGCCAGGTGTTCTAAGATGTTCAGCTAGAGCAACGCCCTGGAGCAGAGCCATGATTGAGAACAGAAGCTGCCACAGAGAGAAGGGTGACAAAGACCCCACCACAGGCCGCCACCCACTCCATCCTCCCGTTACCCACATGAGCCTCCTGTCACGGCTGGGCAGCTGCCCTGCCTCAAGCTTGGCTACTCCAGGCTTTTAGATGCTTTAAAAATATATTTTATTATTTTTATTTTTTTATGTGTATGAATGGATTGCTTTTGTGTATGTAAGTGCACCCATGTTGTGCAGTGCCTGTGGAGGTCAGAAGAGGGTGTCGGATCTCCTGGAACTGAAGTTAACGGTGGTTGTTAGCCCCCATGTGGGTGCTGTAATTCGAACCTGGGTCCTCTGCAAGAGCAGACAGTGCTCTTAACCACTGAGCCATCTCTCCAGCCTCCTCAGAGGCTTTTATAGATAATGGTGTAGGGTCATTAGTCAATCACAGTGGCCTCCTGCCCGCAGCCTCCTGCCAACAGTTGATTTTCTTAGAATGAAGATGCAACACAGGATGGCAAGATTAGGAGCATGCTCTGTGTCCTCCAGCACAGTTGGGTGACCACAGTTCATAGGTTCATTGTGGATTTAATAAGATAAGGTAGAGAGAGACAGAGAAAGACACTTGATGGTGGCTTCTGTCTTCCACATGTGCACACATGGGCACAAGGACAGAGAGACAGACAGATAGACACACAGACATACATGCACACATACACACACTATCAAAGAAATGGTAAGCATTTCAGGACTTGGGTCTTCCTGTCCCCTCATTTTTCCACTTGATAATAGAATATGAATGGGACTCTCATCTGGTACATATGAATGATTATTATGTGTCAATTAAAATGGGTTTAAGGGACAGAGCTTGTGGCTGAGCACATGTGAGGCCCTGGGTTCAACCCCAACACCTTAAAAAGTAAAATAAGATTTTAAAATGGCAAATTTTATGTGCATTTTACCATAAGAAAAGGGGCAGGGCTGGGAAGGCCTCTGAGGGTCCCTCTGAGGGACACAGGCACCCCAGGTCCCAGGTCTATGTGAGTATAGAGTTTAGAGACAGTTCAATGGGGAAAGTGCCCTCCATACAAGCATGAGGACCCGAGTTCAGATTCCTAGTACCATGTAGAAGCAGACATGGTGGCACATCTGTAACCCCAGTGCTGGGTAGAGGGGCAATCTCAGGGGCTCAGATCCAATGAGAGTCTGTGTCTCAAAGGAAAAAATTATAGAGCGATACAGACAGACACCAGCATGAATCTCTGGCTTCCATGGACATGCATGTGCGCACGACACTTGCCCTACACAGGCACACACACAGGTACACCACACACACACACACTCACACACATGTACCACACACACACACACACACGTACCACACACACAGAATCATGACTGGGAATTTGGTTCAGTTGGTAGAAGGATGCCTAGCGTGTACCAGACCCTGGGTTTAAGCCCCAATGTAACATAAACTAGGTATGGTGGTGCACACCCATAATTCCAAGACATGAGGAATGAAGGCAGGAAGGTCAGAAGTTCAAGGTCTTCCTTGGCTATGTAGGGAGTTTGAGGCCAGCCTGGGCTACATGAGACCCTGTCTCAAAAAATAAATTAATTAAAATCCTCCAAGGCCAAACAAAAATTCAAGAAGTATTTTAGTGTCAGTTTTTGTAATCCCACAGGAGTTTCAGTTTTCCATTTTGCTTAGGAGTTGAGTATTAGGGGACCACGGGATGTGTTGAGCTTAATCTCTTGTTTCCCTGAGTGTTGAAAGGCGAGGAAAGGCAGGCTGGGTCCTACCCGAGCTGCTTTCTCACTTCAAGCGCGTGTTGGCAGTAAGAAGCCTGAGCTCCTCTTTCCAGATCCTTAGAAGAACCCGGGGGGACCCCAGCTGCTGACAGCTTGAGAGGAGGGGGCTCCAGCCGCAGCCTCAGCCAGGCCTGTACCGACAGCCACTGTGCTCTTAGCCCTCCCATGCCGACTCCTTCCTCCTCTGGAGATTTTGCTGGGCCCTTTCAGACTTCCAGGTGTCTGCTGAGATGGACTCTGTGACTTAACCAGTGACCAGGTTGCCCAGGGGGTCTTCCTGTCCCTAGTTAGCTCAGCTATCCCATCCCATAATGGGCATCTGGTCCTGCCATCCCCTCACTTTTAAATCTCCACTGACTCCCTATTATCTGACTGTGTTTCCTTAAAATGCAAAGGCTGTAAGCTGGTTAAGAGAAGCCCAGGCAGGTCTGTGCCCAGTAGTGGGATTGCTGGGTTATAGGGCAGATCTTTTATAATTAAAAAATTTATATCAATTAATGTGTGTGTGCATGCACACACATTTAGTGCAGCACTATTCAGAAGAGCCAGGATACGGAATCCGTTTATATATCCATGAACAGACAAATGAATTAAGAAAATGTCTATAGAGTCAATGGAATGCTACTCAGTTGTAAAAAAGGTGAAACTGCTACTTGCAACACATGCATGGACCTGCAAACCCAGCGTTGAGTGTAACACGGCAGGTGAGAGGTGAATGCTGCAGGACCTGACTTAGCTGTGGAGTCCACACAAGCTGATCTCACGGAAGTGGAGGGAGAGCAGCAGGGCGGTACCCAGGGGCGGAGAGAGTGGTGGGGAGGGAGATGCAAGAAGAGGCTGATCAGTGGTGCAAAGTTATAGTTGTGAAGGAGGAGGAGGAAGAGGAGAAAGCGGAGGAGGTGGGGATGGAGGAGGAGGAAGAGGAAGAGGAAAAACAGGAAGAGGAGGCAGAGGAACAGGAGGAGAAAGAAAGAAGAGGAGGAGGAAGGAGAGGAGGAGGAAGAGGAAGAGGAGGAGAAAGAAAGAAGAGGAGGAGGAAGAGGAAGAGAAGGAAGAGCAGGTCTGGGGTTCTGTTGCTTAGTAGGGTAACCACAGTAATAACCATGTAGGGGAGGCTGAGAGGGGAAGCTGAGAGGGTGCTCTGAACCTGGCCGTTGCATTCATGAACATGAATTCCCTGCAGTTGTGGTCCCCTGCACAAGCTATGCACGAGGTCAAGCCATCTTGGAGCAGGCAGCACTAATCATCAGAAACAGTGATTTACCAAAAAACAGAAAAAAAAGGAGGAAGATGAGTGTGGTGTCTGGGGAGTGGGGGGGGGTGTGTGGAGATGGATAAGCTCAAGATACACTGTTTACATGTATAAAATTGTTTTTAAAAGGGGTTAAAAAAAGAAACATGTATTACTACACACATCAAAACAGCTAGAGGGCATTTGACTGCTTGGCCAGACAGGACGGATATGCTGAGAACCCTGTCTTCATCAGTATATAATGTATAGTATTTATGTTTGAAAAGATAATGCTGTGCCCCACAAACCTGCGAAATTGAGTCCAAGGCCAGTCTTGACCACACGAAGTCTCATCTCAAAACAAAACAAAGTGAAACAAAAAATAAAAATCTATACAAGAAGAGTGGACATAAACTGGTGTTGTCCCAATAATGTCGGACACACGATCACTTTAGCTATGAAGAGCTTAAGGGAGGCAGTGAGAGGGAAGCGAGGCATGTGGGAGTCACCTGTCTGTATCAGGCTCAGTACAGCACAAAGGTGTGACCACATAAAGGTGACACCGTCGGTTCTAAGCAGAACCGGCCACCTCCAAGATCTTCTGATCCTTGGTACCATCCCATCCTAATGTGCTCAGGATAATGTGGGGCAGAGATACCAGGTCTGCTCGAGGTCAGGCCACTGTAATGCTGCATCAGGGAGATCTCACAAGACTGTTCCAACCACAGGGTGCTAATACGTTATCAATGCGGTGTGGACAGCCTTTCACAAATAGTGCTGGGACAATATTCCTGTGAAAAAGAATGAAGCTGTGCCCTGGCCTCATATCACATGCAGAAATTAACTTAAAATCGAACAAATAAAAGAAAAAGTGAAGAGGAAAATATAGAGTAAAAATCTAAAATTAACAGCTAAAGTGTGGACTGAGATTGTAGCTCTGTGTTAGTGTGCTCACCTAGCACGCACAGGCCCTCCCTGGTTTCAATCTTCAGCGCCACCAAAGTTAAACTGACAAACAAAGAAAGGTTAAGGTGACTATATGCTTAGAAGAAAACGTTGGCGTTAACCTTGATGGTCTCGGGTTAGGCAATGGTTTCTAAGATGTGACATAAACTATACAGAAAGAATAGAAAAATGAGACTTTACTTAAACAAACCCCAAAGTTGTGCTTTAAAAGAAACTGTTAGGAACAGTGGAAAAATAAGCCCCAGAATGGAAAAAATAACTGTCGATGGTATAGGAACTTACATCTAAAATACATAAATAAGCCTTATAATTCATTGATAAAAAGACAGATAACTAAAAATTAAAATACGTAGAGGATGTGACAGGCTAGGAACGTAGTTCAACAGTAGAGGGCTTGCCTAGACCCTTGGTTCAGTCCCCGGTGCCATCAACATACATATACATACACATGCGTGTACACATGCATGCACACACAAAATTTGAATGCATACTTCTCCAGAGACGATAAACATATAACCAGTAAGCTGATGAAAAGATACCCAACATCATTAATTGTCATGAAAACAAACTTGAAGTTGTAAAAAAAGTACCACTTAACATGTATGAGGATGTCTACAGTCCAAAAGACAGATGAAGCCAGCGCTGGTGAGGATGGGAGGCATGGCGCTCTCCGCACTGCCAGGATGGCTGATGTTGATTCTTAACTTCACAGACCCAACTAGGAGACAAACCTCTGGGCATGTCTGTGAGAGATTATCTAGATCAGGTTGACTGAGGAGGAAAGACCCACACTAACTGCGGGTGGCACCATCCCATGGAGAAAGGAAGAAGAGAGCACAAGCATTCGTCTCTCTCTGCTTCCTGACTGTGGATGCGATATGACCAGCTGCCTCAAGCTCCATTCGCCAGGACTTCCCCATCATGGTGGATGGCACCCTGCGACTGTGAGCCCAGATAAACCTTTCATTCCTTATGTTGTTTTTGTCAGGTGTTTTGTCACAGTGCTAGGGAAAAAAACTAAGACACCTTCTGATGAGAAACTAAGTACCCGTACTTTGCAAGACACTGGCAGATCCTTTAAGAACTCAACACGACTGGCACATGATCCAGCTAGTTCACTTTCAAGTGTTTGCCCAAGAGAAATAGAATGAATCCAGCACCCAGATGGTCACAGAGCCATTTATAACCACCAAAACATGGAAATAATTTATATGTCCATCAGCCGAGGAATCGAGAAACAAAACCTGCCAAACAGCCAGTAGAAAGAACAAAGTTCTGACATGTCACTGCTTGGAGAGACTGAGAACCTGACACCAGGTGGAAGAGCTTGACATAAGAGATCCCAGTAGCAGAACTCCATCTCGTGGACCCCGGACCACGTAGGATGAGGAAAAGGACATAGGCAGAAAACAAGAGTGGCTGCCTAGGGCTGTGGGTAGGCGGGGTGATGCAGGTGACTGCTCATAGGGGTGGAGTTTCCTTTTGGGCTGGGGAATCACTCTAGATTTGATGGCAGAGAGGGCACATGACACTGATCATTTACTTAAATAGACTAACTGTACAAGCCAATTACACCCTACTGAAGCTGAGATGCTCTAAACCCGCCCACCAGCTCAGCCCATGTCTAGAGAGTGCCTGCCCCCCGCCCCCAGGATCTTCTAGCTTCCTACTAGAAGACAGTGTTACCTTTGCATCTTTCTTCCACAGCATTAAAGAAATGGGACCCAATGCTCAGAAAAAAAAAAAAAATCCACAACATAACAGGAGCTCACATGAGCCCACAGCCTGGGCAGAAATGCCCAATGATGAACTAATTGTTGGGATGAGAGCAGGTTTTAATACAGGCAACAGCCCATATGGGAAGAAACTTCTTTCTTACTGCAGGTCAAAGCCACAGGCTGTGGTATGACAAGCTGGGCATGTTAGCTTCTGTCCACATGCCAAGCAGTCCAGGATTGAAATACACAGGGAAGCCAGCCACCTGCTTGGGACCTCAGTTCTGATCCCTGTGCTGGCCATGCTGCCTTCCTCCTGTCCCTGGCATTAGATCACTCACCCCGCAAGAGGATGACAGCCAGGAGGTGGCACTGGGAGGGTCTCAGCAGCCAGTTCCCCCAGGGAGGGTGAGTGAGCCATGGGGATTCGCATTCCACATGGGGATTGCGAGTCTTATAGAAAGTCTTCCGCATGAGCAAAACTTTGGGGGGGTGGGAAAGCCATATAAGGAGAGCTTCAGCCTCAAAGAACAAATGCAATGCAGGATGGACATCTGTAGTCTGAAAATCTCAAATCTGAAACTTTCAAGCACTGATATGATCCCGGACATAGAAAATTCCACACCTGACCTCATGTGACAACCCAAAACTTCCAAACACTGGAACACCAAAAATACGGTATAAAATTACCCTCAGGGTTTATAGGTGAGCTCTATGTGAAATATGAATGAATTTCCTGTTTAGACTTGTGTCCCTTCCCTAAGGCATTTTATTATGTATTTGCTAATAGTCCCAAATTTGAAAAACCACTTGAAACCTGAAACATCACTCATTCCAAGTATTTAGGTTAAGGGATAGATATATATTCAACTTGCATCAACAGAGGAAACCAAAGTCCTGCTCCAAACTGCACGGCTTTAGCATGTTCCCAATCAGAAGTCAAGAAAGTGACTGACTGCAGTCAGTGAGACTCGAGATCAGTTGTGCAGAGGAGCTGTGGGTCAACATGACAGCCCAGGGTGACCTGGGGGCCTGGCATACACAGGACACCCTGGAGCTCTGCTCCAACGAGTGAAACAGGGTCTTGACTTTACTGAGGATGGAAGAATGCCGGGGAGGGGTAGTTGGGGGTGGGGCTCAGCCCTCACAGCTTCTAACTGCCTGGTTCCTTAGCCTAAAATCAGCTCCCAGGATATGTCACACACACACACACACACACACACACACACACACACACACACACACACAATCATCTTGACTTTTGACAGTCTATGAGTGTATTAGTAAGATACCTCCTGGAATTGGCCTCATAGGTTACCTGAAGGCTGATGGTTCAGGAGAAAATGCCACATTAGAGGAGGGAGTCCTGGGAAAGGGCCGGAGCCAAAGTCATGTCCATGTAAGGAAAAAAACCCAAAAAGATGTGATTAAGGTTGTGTGAGGAATGGCCAGGTACAAAACAAACACTGCAGTCACTCTGTGATTCCAGTTTTTCTGGCCTTGAAGAATATTTTCAGGAGTTTACCCCTCACACCTCCCCAGACGTTCCAAAGCACCTGCTGGGGGGCTCAGAGGCAGGATGCCGGGTAGGTATGCGAAAGGAAAGTGGTTCAAACTTGCATCTTCAGATTCCAGACACCTCACTGTTGCCTAGTTAGCTGCCTAAAGTATGTAGCTCCGGAGCAGAGGGCTTGCCACATCTGTGTCCAGGACTCATGGGGAAGGCTAATCCTCAAATTCACAGATGAATGGTGGTGGGAGGCAGGACTTTTGGGGGATAGTAGGGTTAGGTGGGGTCATGAGGGTAGGGACCCAATGATGGTATTAGTGGGTTTATTTATTTTTTAAGATTAAAAAAAATTAAGGCTGGGTGAGGTGGTACATGCCTTTAATACTAGGTCTTGGGAGGCAAAGCCAGGTGGAGCTCTGTGAGTTCAAGGCCAGCCTGGTCTACATAGTGAGTTCC
>NW_008339061.1:221865-228552 GCF_000622305.1 Nannospalax galili
CACGCACAAGCATGTACAGTTGCCTGAGGAGGCCAAAGAGGATGTTGTATCCCCCAGGGCTGGAATTATAGGCAGCTATGAGCCACCTGATGTGGGTGCTGGGAACTGAACTCAGGTCCTCTGCAAGAGCAGAACACACTCTTAACCACTGAGGCATAAGAAGAGGAAGAGAGACCCAAGCTGGCACATGTGCAAAGGATAAAGTCATCTCTCTGTCTGGGTCAGGCAGGGCTCAGCAGGCCCAGGGCTCTGACATAGGTAGAGCATAGGGTCTTTACGTGCTTGGAGCCCCCCAGGTATGGATGGATGCTTAGCCTAGGGCTTAGCACGGACCAGAACCTGTCAATCACAAGCCTTCAACTTGTGGCCACCCAGGCCTGGAGGACCTGGTGTGCTACCTGGTAGATCTGCTTGTCCCCTGAGTAGTGTGGAGGGGGCCTCCAGCCATCCTCTTCCAGGCACTCTCCAAGGCTTTCCAACTTATGCAGCTGTAGCAATGCCAACCGTCACACAAATTCATTCTCAAAACCCAAACATGCTGCCTGGGGCTGTTCAAAGGACCCTGGACTTCAGCAAAGAAACCTGAACTTGTGTTTCTCTCTCCAAGCTCAGCTGCCTGGCTCCTGTGGCCATCCCGAATGGAGAGGGGACTGTTGCACAGTTTTATCTCCTCCTGTTATTAATGGGGAAACTGAGGCCCACAGACATGAAATGACTCTCCAGGTTACAAGCTGGGCATGGCAGGGCCACAGACTTGACCAGGGTCTTGGGCAAGAATTGAGGGGACTCAGCAGGGCTGAGGTCAGCTCCAAATACCCAACTCTGTGAAGTTCCCCTCTCGTCAGCACCCTGCACCCTGGCCTCCTGCCATTTCATGGGGAGTTCAAAGGCACAGAACAGCTGAGTATCTGAGGATTCCCTGGAGTCTGTGGAGTGCATGTCAGACTCAGCATCACCTGTTCATGGGGTGGAGGTTTCCTGAGACATGGCCTGCCCTGGAGCTCACTGCAGCTTGTCATGCTTGCTGAATCAGGGTGTGAGTATGGTGTTCAGGAAGGAGTGGGCCGAGCTCTGTGGCAGTGGGAGTCCAAGGGGCCCACTGAGTCCAGAAAGCTTGAATTACAGCCCCAGCATGGCTATTTGTAAGACTTGAACCTCAGAAGGGGTAATGAATCACTCTAAAACTCAGTTTTCTCATCTGGAAAATGGGACCCATCCATCAGGGCTGTTTGTCATACAACCCATAAGAGCCAGGAAGACAAGAGGACTCAGTAAATGTCTCCTCCCTCTGCCCCAACCCTATGCATACCATGCACACTCATCCTTTTTTTTTTGAGACAGGGTCTTCTTGTAGCCCCAGCTGGCCTGAAACTCACTATGTAGACCAGGCTAGCTTCAATCTCACAGAGATTCACTTGCCTCTCCCTCCGGAGTGCTGGAATTAAAGGTGTGCACCACCATGCCCTGCACACTCATCATTTTTTTAGGTTGATGTGTGTGTGTGTGCATGCATGTGTGTGCGTGTGTGCATGCATGCATGTGTGTGTGTGTGTGTGTGTGTGTTATGTGTGTGTGCGTGCATGTGTGTGCGTGTGTGCGTGCATGCATATGTGTGTGTGTGTGTGTGTGTGCCAGGGCTTGTGTATGGAGGGCGAAAGACAAATTTTTGGAGTCAGTTCTCTCCTTCCACTTTTATAGGTTCTAGGGATCAAACTCAGCTTCCCAGGCTTGTCCAGCAAGCGCCTTTGCTCACGGAGCCATCTCACTGGCCTGGCCTCTCAGGTGTAGTTGTAGATCAGCTTTAGGGTGAGCTGAGACCATGGAGGGATCATACCTACTCAGGGTATCCAATGTTGGAGGGCCCTTAGGGGCCAAGTCCAGCTCTTGGTCTAAGAGACAGTTGGTGATTCAGCTGTGCCAGGGTGTTAGGGATGCACAGATCAGACACAGGAGCAAAACATCCTCAGGACCGGGGCCATTTGGTGAAATGAAACAATTCCATCCCTGAGGCTTGAGAGACAGGACAGAGTCACCGTACCAAATAAACTAAACTAAACTGATCCCTCAGAAGATCAATCCCCATCAGACACAGTGGTGGTTTGAGTAAGAAATGTCTCCCGTAGACTCATATATTTGAACACTTTGTCTCCAGATGGTGGTGCTGTTTGGGAAGTTATTCCATTTGTAGGACATGGAGTCTTTCTGGAGGAAGTACGCCCTTGGGCGTGAGCTTTGAGGGTTTATAGCCTCTCCCCACTTCCAGTTCGTTCTGTTTCCTGTGCGCAGTGGAGACGGGGTCTCAGCGTCCTGTTCCTGCCATCACATCTTCCCCATTGTTGTTGATTTCTAGCCTTCTGGAACCAGAAGCCAAAATAAACTCTTCCTTAAGATGCTTCTGGTCATGGCATTTTATCACAGCAACAGAAAGGCACCTAACACCCACCCGTTAACCTGGTCCGCCTCCACTCATCAGGCCGCTGCTGTCTTTGTCAGGCACTATGGCTATTATCAATGCATCTGGTGCTTGGAGAGGTTACTTCTTAGTCCAGTGATGCGAATTGTTATGGTTTGGGTAAGTGCCCCTCAAAAATTTATGTGACAAAGTCTTGGTCCCCAGGGTGGCATCACTGGAAGGTTGGTGGTACCTTTAAGAGGCGGGGCCTTGGGGCTAGACAGATGGCTGAGCAGTTAAGAGTGCTTGCTGCTCTTGCAGAGGAACTTAATTTTGTTTTCAGCACCCATACTGAATGGCTCACACTGCCTGTAACTCCAGTTTCAGGGAATCTGATTTCCTCATCTGGCCTTCGTGGGCATCTGCACACACGTACACACACATGTGTACACACACACACACACACACACACACACACTAAAAAGAAATCTTTTAAAAGAGAGGCAGGGCCAAGTGAGTGGGCAGTCCTAAGGGATAGGTGCCTCTGAAGGGATCATGGGTCCCTAATCATTATTCCTTCTTGCCTCTTCCTCAAGTAGGTGAGAAGCCTTTCTGCACGCTCTCTCAGTACCATGACATGCTGCCTTTGCCAGAGGCCTAAACCACAGTCTGGAACATGGACTGAACCTTCAGAACTGTGAGCCAAAGTAAATCTTATCTTTCTGTAAGTTATCACTCAGGCAGCTTCCAAGGCCACACTGGTGTCATGCGACAGGGACCTCCTTTTGCAAGTCTGTGTTTCTTTGGACTGGGAGCCCCCAGCAATAGGTGTGCAAGAGCTCATCTGTGTGTCACTGGTACCCAGAAAACCTGGCATGTCATGGTCCCCCCACTGACTTGTTAAACAGATAAATGGAGACCTAACTGTGTTTTATGTCATTCAGTGTGATGTTTGCTTAGTTGGTCTAAGGTGGAGTTTGAGGGTTGCTGGGGAGGAGCAGGGGACAGGGGTCCTGAGCTTGGGGACTTTAGTGTTGCTGCCAGGATTTACAGGGGGCCTCATCTTGGGTCATGAGCGTGGTTACTGGTGTCTAAATGAAACCTTAAGTTGTTTCTCTCAAAGAAGATGATGGAAAGAAAATGGCTGATAGTGAGCAAGGTGTTTCTAAGTAGGAGGTGAGTGTTGCTAGGGTCTGCTCTCTGTTGTCTGGTCTTTGTATCCCTAGAAGCTGCAGCTGAGAGTGACCAGCACAAAAGAGAGAGGACCAGGTGTCTGAGGGTCAGTCAGGACTCCAGGAGAGAGAGGGAGAAAAAGATAGAGACAGAGCAGCCCAAGGACGCTAATTAGCCACTTGAGCCGGCCGTGCCTGAAGCCAACACAGCTAAAATGTTCAAGACAATAAGCTGGCAGTTTGCTTCCGTGGTGAGGCACATCTCTCTCAGGACTAAACCACTTCTTTTAGCTCATCTTTGGGACTGTGAGAGAAAGCAGATGACAGCAGTTGGATACTGAGGTCTGGAGGGGACCAGACTCTGATCCCTACACTGAGGGAGGCAGAGGAGACTCACCAAAGGCCTCCCAAATATGGCTGCTTTCTAAGATTGAAAATGACCCTGCTCAGGGGTGGGAGGAAGGTACCAAAACAAACAGGCAAACCCAAACCACACTGAAAAGTGAAGCATCAAAGGGAGGCAGACCAGAGGAGGCAGGGATGGGCACTGCAGTGCGAACACATTTAGCTAAAAGATGACGAGATACAAAAGCATCCAGAGCCACTGGATGTCAGAGTCGGTCTCGGAGGGAAGATGTACTGACATGATTTCTATCTCAATTCTAACTGCAGACACACGGTTTTCATTAATTCCGGCTCATCTGTGTCAGATCCACCCTGTGTCCACCGCTGGGGCTCCCTGGGGGACTCAGTTCCTGGCACTGGGCCTAGTGTGCAGGTGGAGTTAATAAATATTTGTCGACAAAATGAACGAACTGGGGAGTACAGTCAGAACCCAGCTGGAGCGCCTTTTTTCAAAAGCTTTCTTCGAAATTTTCACGGAGTCATATTTGTTCTTTTTTTATTTATTATTTTAATTTTATGTTCATGAGTGTATTGCTTGCATGTAGGGAGGTGCACCTGTGCTGTGCAGTGCCCTCAGAGGGCAGAAGAGAAAAAAAAAAAGCACCTATCAACTAAGGCTTTTGCTACTGCCTCCACACTATAAATATCCTGGTTTTCCCCTTAATAAATCGGAGTTGTATCTGGAGCTGAACTGTACCAGTCTCTTATTCAATCTCTCCGGAGGAGGCTGTCCCTTCGTAAACATTCACTCGCGAAGATCTTGCTTTCGCCGTTCTTGCACGTCCCCTCGTGATCTGGTGGCCGACAGATCGCGTGCATAGAGGGAGCCCGGCAGCTTGGAACAGAACCCACCGGGGCAGCTGACAGCGGCTGGCAGAGCCACCAGCTTCCGGTAGCCTCGGAGAGCCAGGGACCTGCACAGCAGGGACCCGTCTCAGCAACATGGTGCGCCAAACCCGCGCACCCCAGTGGCGCGCGAGAGACCAGTGCCACGCCAGCAGCTGGCGCTCCGAGATCCCCACTCGCCCACATATATGTAAGGGTACCACATGTGTGCAATGCCTGCAGAGGCCAGAAGGCATCCGTTCCCCTGGAACTGTAGTTACAGATGATTGTTAGCTGCCATGTGGGTGCTGGGAATTGAACTGGGTCCTCTGCAAGAGCAGCCAATGCTCTTAACCACTGAGCCATCTCTCCAGCCCCCAGAATTTTTCTTTTGGGTAGATATTTCTCTGTGTTTGGACAGATGGGTAGTCTTGTGACTATTATGCCAATCAAAATACACACAGTGCCATCACCTACCTCCATTCTCGTGCCCTAACTTGATGCTCTCCTCTGATCTCTTACAACTACTGACCTGCTCTCTGTTCCTATAGTTTTAAAAAACGGGTGAAATATATGTAACATGGGGCCGATGAGATGGCTCACTGGGTGAAGGTGCTTGTTGCCAAGTCTGATGATCTGAGTTCAATCCCCAGGACCCACATAGTAGAAGAGAGCCGACTTCTTCCTGCAAGTTGTCTTCTGACTTCTGTCCCCCACCACAATAAATAAATATGTGTAGAAAAAGAGGAAACATGTAACATAAAATTTACCACTTTAATTTTTTCTCTTTCTTTAAAATTTTTTTTGAGATGGGTTTTTTTTATGTAGCCCAGGCTGGCCTGGAACTCATGGGCGATCCTTTTGCCTCTGCTTCCCAAGTGCTGGGGTTGCAAGTGCGTGCCACCATACCTGGCTCTGTCTGTTTGCTTGTTTTAAGACAGGGTCCCATTCTGCAGTTCAGGCTGACCTGAAACTCACTACACAGCCCAGGTTGGCCTTGAACCCACAGAGATTCTTCTGCTTCAGTCTCCTGAGTTCTGGGTTTACAGGTGTGCGCCACCACATCTGGTTTCACAACTTTTTTGAGGCTGGGTCTCACTATATACCTGGAACTGGCTGTAGACCAGGCCTCAAACTCACAGAGCTCCACCTGCCTTTGCCCCCGGAAATACTGGGATTACAGGCGAGAGGATCTACCATGTCTAGTTTCACCATTTTTAAGTCCACAATTCAGTAACATTAAAGCTATGCATAATATTGTGCAACCACATTGTGGCAGCCAGGAAGCAGGGAAGCAGGGCTATATATAGAGAGGGGCCAGGGCTTGTAAGATATAGCACTAAGGACAGGCCCTGATCACCTATTTCCTCCAAATAGGCCCCATCTCCTGCTTTTCACCATGTCCCAATAACACCATCAGAGCAGGGGTAGGGGGTGGATCCTTTCCAGGTTAGAGCTGTCATCTGTAGTCTCTGGAGATGACTCCATGAACACTTCCTGAGGTGGGTTTCACTAACCCCCTGGCATTTCTGAAGATAATTAAGTTGGTAGACAAGATTCACCATCATGAGCCAGGCATGGTGCCACAGAGCTGGGATGCTGGCACTTGGGAGATCGGGCAGCAGCACTGGGAGTGTGAGGACAGCCTGGGCTGCACAGCAAGACCTCATCTAAAAGCAGAGACTGAACCCTCACATCTCCATTAGAGGAACACGTGGAGGGTTTCAAACTTCTGGCAGTTCTGAGCAATGTTGCTGTCAATGCTTACAGACAGGTTTTGTGTGAATCTAAGCTTTCAGTTCTCTGGGGTAAGTGCTCTAAAAACAGCGTGTGTTCCTATATATGCAGGTGTGTATGTGTGTGTATGTGTGTGTGTGTGTGTGTGTGTGTGTG
>NW_008339061.1:228914-263946 GCF_000622305.1 Nannospalax galili
TGTGTGTGTGTGTGTGTGTGTGTGTGTGTGTGTGTGTGTGTGTAGGCCAGAGAGCAATGTTGGGTATCACCCTTAGGAGCACCATCTACCTGCTTTGAGACAGGGTCTCCCATTGACCTGGAGCTCACTAATTAGAATGGCCCGAGGGATCCACCTGTTTCCACTCTCCCAGGGGTTACAGGTGTGGGCAAATACACCCAGCATTGTTATGTGGGTTCTGGGGATCAGACTCAGGTCCTGGTGCTTGTAAGGCAAGCATGTCACTGACTGAGCTGTCTTCCTATCTCACTAAAGGGCAGGAGTACAGTTATTTAAGAAGTGAGTACCTAGTGTCATAAAACACTGCCAAACTATTTTCCATAGCAGCTGCACTCTGCTCAGTCCAGTGGCGAGTATGTGTTTCTGGGGGTGGGGGAGCTGCGGCTGTTCCACTGTCTTGCCAACACTTGCTATTGTCAGATGCCCCTCTTCTTTTTTAAAAATTATTTTACATTGCTGGGCATGGTGGCACATGCCAATGAGTTCCAGGCCAGCTGGGGCCACAGGAAGACCCTTTCTCAAAAGAAATAAAAACAAATCATTTTAGTTATTTATTCATTTTATGTCTCTCTATAAGTATGGTTTGTGTGTATATATGTTTGTGTGTCTACACATGTGTGGGTGTATACACACACGTGTGCAGGAGTGTGTGGAGCCAGAGGTTAAGGTGGGGTGTCTTCCTCAATTACTCACTATGCTGGCTAGTTTAATTGTCAACCTGATACAACCTAGAATCACTGGGGAGGGAGTCTCAGTGAGGGACTGTCTAGAGCAGGTCGGCCTGCGGGCATGTCTGTGGGGGATTGTCTTGATTGCCTTAACAGATGTGGGAAGACCCAGCCTGAAAGTGGACAGCACCACTCCCTGAATTGAGCCCCAGACTGTGCAAGAGTGGAGAAAGTGGGCTGAGCGCTAGGCCTGTGTGCGTGCATTCTCTGCCTTGGCCTGTGGCTGTGATGTGACCAGCGGCCTTGACTTCCCTACCCTGGAACTGTACCCCGGGACTGTGAGCTGGGACAAATCCTTTCTCCCCTAAGCTACCTCAAAAGAAAAATTTAAATATTTTATTTGTTTTTATTTTATGCAAATGAATATATTGCCTGCACATATGTGACTGCACTCATGTGGTGCAATGCCCATGGAGGTCAGAAGAGGGCGTCAGATTCCCCTGGATTTGCCATTATGGTTAGCCACCATGTGGGTGTTGGAAATTGAACCCACATGAGCAGGCAGTGCTCTTAACCACTAAGTAAATTCTCCAGCCCTGAAATTTTTAATATTAAAAAAAAATCATGTGTATGCGTGTTTATGCCTGCTTGTATATAAGTACACTTGTGCGTGTGATGCCTGAGGAGGAAAGAAAAGGGCACTGGAGCCCCTGGAACTTGAGTTACAGATGGTTAGCTGCCATGTGGGTGCTGGGAACTGAACTTGAGTCCCCTACAAGAGCAGCCAGTGCTCTTAACCGCTGAGCCATCTCTCTAGTTCCCACCCCTTATCCCCCACCAAGTTACTTTTCGTCAGGGTAGTTTATCACCGCTACGCAAGTGAAACTAGGACGCTCACTACCTTAGTTTTTGAGACAAGGTCTCTCCCTGCATCTGGAGCTTACTGATTCCAGCGGGTGGGCGCCAGCAAGCCCCAGGGAGTCTCCCACCTCTGCCACCCCAGCACCAGGGTTCACCACACCCAGCTTTTCACACAGGTGTTGGGGCTTGAACTCCTGCTTGTGCGATGAGCACTGCATCGACTGAGCCATTTCCCGGCCCCTGCCTCTGTTCTTTGTAAACCCATAAGGTAGCCACTAGCTGCGAGACCTAAACAATAGAGTAAGACAGAAAGAAAGGAGTGTGTGAACGGAAGCCATCATACTCTGAGCCTGTCTGCAGTCAGACTCGTATCAAGTTGGTGGTTTCTGTTTCCGAGCTGATACGCAGCACTACCCGTGCTTTCTCACTTCATCCCCATGTCTCCCCCAGTTTCCTGAGAAGACACACACAGAGGATGATCAGCCTGCTAAGGTCCTGCAGCTTGAGACACCATGACCCAGGTGTTCTGGGTCTACCAGGCCACATGCTTCCTCCCCCATATGAGCCTGTGCTAACACATAACCCCCTCTATCTGTGGGTTCCACATGCACTGGTTCAAACAAGTTAAGACTGAAAAATGTTTTCTAAGCCCCCAAACATCGACTCTGTGCTGAGCATATGCAGCTATTTTCTTGTCATTTTTCTCTAAATAATCCAGTCTGGGGTGGGGGAGATGCTCAGTTGGCAAAGCCCTTGTAGTGCAAGCTCAGGACCTGAGCTCCATCCTCAGAATCCAGGGGGAAAAGCCAGGAGTGGTGGCATAGATTTATAATCCCAGTGTTGGGAAGGCAGAGACAGGAGGATCCCTGGGGCTCTCTGGGTGGGCCAGTCTTGCCTAACTGGTGAGCTCCAGGTCAGTAAGGGACCCTGTCTCAAAAGAACAAGGTGGATGGCTCCTGAGGGGTGACACCTGAGGTTGTCCTCTGGCCTATACACACACACACACACACACACACACACATGCATGCACGCATGCACATACGTATACACATGCACCTGCAAACATGAATTCTCTCTCTCTCTCTCTCTCTCTCTCACACACACACACACACACACACACACACACACACATACACAATGCATTAAAATAACTATAACATTAGGGAATTATGTCATGCAGAAATGGTTTAAAGTGTCCAGGAGCGGGTGTTCTATGCAGATACCTACCACTTCATGGTCACTTATTATTCTGTGTGTGTGTGTGGCGGGGCAGTGCACTGCTTCTGCTTTGGGTTCCAGAGGTGGAACTCAGTCACCAAGCCTGCATGGCAAGCACTTACCAGCTGAGCATCTCACTGGCCCACAGCCACTTTATAGAAGAGATTCAGATTTTAGTGTCTGCTGAGCCAGTCCCCTCAGCACACCCAGGGCTGACCATAGACACTCCCCCGTGTTGAGAACTTCAGATGTATTATTGGGATTGCTACATCACCCACTTGCAGGTAGAATTATTCTTGCCAGTTTGAAAGCTGAGGCCCTTCTTCCGCCTGCTTCTCTGCCCTCTGTGTCCCAGCCCCTCCCTCACACAGCTGGGGGTCACAGTGCAGAAACCCACTTTCAGACAAAAGGCTTGAGCACCAGGCCTTTTCACCAGAATGAAAGGCCAAGGGCTTCTCCTCTGAAGGCTGGGTCCCCAGTGGCCTGTGGGCTGCCTTGCAGATGCGCAGCCATTGTTAGAAGCCACCACCCGACTGTGCCAACATCTGCAGTGCTTTCCAAGGAAGACAATGAGAGACACAGAGAAGAAAAGCAACAGATGCCCCTATGAGACCCCACGGATCGGATCTGAAGGCGCCTGTGAGCCTTCTGGGAGACTCTAGGCAGGGGCAGATTTGGGAGGCCAGCACCACACCTCCAAACCATAGCTCCTGCGGCTTCTCCCAGAGACAGCCTACAAGACAGTTCCTAAAGGGCGTTCAGAAGACCTGCTCTTTCCTTTAGTGGGTTTCTAGGGATGGATAAGCAGAGATGACAGGGGTTTAACTTGGGGTATCCTGTGCCCTGGCCTTCCTGACTCTCTCTCCTCAGCCTGCTTCTGTCCACAGAGTGGCCAGTCAGGACCAGTACACTGCAGCCATTCCCTGGAGAACCTACCATGTGCCAAGCAGGGCCTGCCTCCTTGCTGGGCATTCCTCTTCAGGTACCCATTGGTGACCATGCCATTCCTAAGGGGTGATCCTAAATCAACCTATGAAATGGATGAATTCCTACAACGTACCCATGTATACTCTATTTGAAAAATTTAAATAATAGTGGAGTTCACTTACAATCTACAAATAAAATAATTTGAATAAGGTACATAGTGAAAGGCAGATGTGGAAACAGGTGATAAGGCCAGTACTCAGGAGGCTGAGGGAGGAAGACTGAGTGTTCAAGGCCTGGGCTATATTGTGAGACCTTTTTTAAAAACGGCATAATAGCCAGGTGTGGTGGCGCACACCTGTAGTCCCAGCACTTGGGAGGCAGAGGCAGGTGGATCTCTTTGAGTTCAAGGCCAGCCTGGTCTACATAGTGAGTTCCAGGACAGCTGGGGCTACAGGGAGACCCTGTCTCAAAAAGACCAAAAAAACAAAAACAACCCGGCATAACTGATGGGGATAAAAAGGGACCCAGGGCCGAGCTTCCCACCAGGTGACGGACCCTCTGATGGGGCAGGAGACTTGAGCCCAGAGGCAAGGGAGCTTCGGGAGAGATGAGGACGTCCCACCCCACCATACTTCACAAAAGCCCTAGCTTTTGATGTCCAGAGCCCAAGCAGGACCGATTAGAAAACCAGCAGGTATTAGAATTCTATGACCAAAATCTGAAAACAGCCAATGTAAATGGAGAAAAACAACTGCACTATGGGGATTTCTTAGAAAAACCAGGGAGGCCAGAAGGAAGGGGCAAACAACTTTTCTTTCTGATTATTCAAAAACAAAATCTACAATTCTATGTCTGGTGAGAACATCTTTCAGTAGTGAAGTGGAAGCAGACACATTTTCAGGTGACGGAAAACTAAGAGAATTTGCTGCCAGCAGACCGACTTCAGAAGAATGCTCATGCAATTTGTCTAAATGGGAAGGAAATGATAAATAAGGGTCAGTGGGACACCAAGGAAGGGACAGTGAGCAAAAGCAAGGGTCACTAAGTGGGGTGCACAGGAATGCCAGCATGTGGGAGGCTGAGGCAGGAGAATTGCTGTGAGTTCCAGGCACGTCTGGCTCTTAATACATAATGTGGTCCAGGTCAGCCTGGGCTACAGAGTGAGACTCTTGCTTCAGAGATGAAAATATAGGAAAATATGATAGGTCTTCCTTCTTCCTTCTCTTGAGTTTTAAAAATGTGCTTTATGATGGAAGCAGAGATCATGATGTTGTTCAATGTACTTCTTAACACAAACAAGGAAATATTTATGACAATTATATGGTAAATGCTGGAGTGTAAAGATATATAAAGGAAGTTAAGATTTTTAGACTTCATTTGATCTAGTTTAGGCAATTTGGAAAACAGTTTAGTAGCTAAAAAAAAAACCCAAATAAATATGTACATACGATATGACCCAGTAACTACCCTCCTGGGCATTTATCTCAGAAAAATGAAATTTTATATCCACACAGAAACCTGCAGAGAGGCTGTATTTGTTACGGTCCCAAACTGAAAACAACTAAAATGTCTAACAACAGGTAAATGATGGAACCAACTGTGCTCCATTTGAACCATAAAACAGTGCTCAGCGGTAAGAATGAATGAGCTGTGGAGACATGCGACTTTGTGGATGGATCTCAGGGGCACTGTGCTGATAGAAAAGAGTCTGTCTCAGCTCTGTGCACAGCAGAGTCCAGCCGCCAGCACCAGGTGACAGATGCGGGGATGTCAAGAATAGATCAGATGGGAACAGAGAGGTCAGGAGCATCTCAGAAGATATCCATCATGGTGTGGTTTGTGATCATCTGTATCATCTATACTTGGGATAAAATGACAGACCTGCATACACATGCATCAGAATTAGCTTCCTGGGTTTAGAAAATATTTTAAAATTTTGAAGTTGGAGAGATGGCTCAGTGGTTAAGAGTGCTTACTGCTTTTGCAGAGGACCCCAATTCAGTTCCCGGCATTCATGTTGGGAGGCTCAAAACTGCCTTTAACTCTAGGAGATCTGATGCCCTCTTCATGCCTCCTCGGACGCTTCATGCAGGTGGTGCACACACATATATGCAGGCAAAACACTCAGACATAAAATTAAGATAAATCTTTTGTTGCTGTTGTTTATAGATAGGGTCTCATGTAGCCTCTACTGGCCTGGAACTCACTATGTAGACCAGGCTGGCTTGGAACTCAGAGCTCCACCTGCCTCTGTCTCTCAAGTGCTGGGATTAAAGGTGTGCACCACCACACCTGGCTTAAAATTAAATAAATCTTTAAGAAAAACACATAAAGTACAGTGTATGTGTATACATGATGTATGTATGTGAGTACAGGTGTGCAAGCACCACAGATGGAGGTCAAAGAGCAACTCTTCAGGGTCAGTTCTCTCCTCCACCTTAACACGGGTTCTGGCCATTGAACTTGGGTTGTCAGGTTTGGATGGCAAGTGTTTTACCTGCTGAGCCACCTTGCTGGCCCGGCTTCCTGGTTTTTCATGCTGTTTTAGTTATATAGAAGTCACTGTTGAGCGACACTGGGGCAAGTCAACGCGGGACTTCTCTGTATTAGTTTTTTTTTTTTTACACTTTCTGCAAATCTATAGTTATTTCAAATTATAAAGTGAAATAAGGCAAAGCCAGTTCAGCGTTGAGAAGGAGCTGACCTAGGTGTAGAGATATGGATACTGCTGTTTGGTGGCTAGAGACTTCTGATATGAATACAGCCAAGTCCTCAGAAGGTCCTGAAGAAGGAATTTCAGTCAGTGCTTAAAGATGGAGTAATTAGCCGGGCGTGGTGGCTCACACCTTTAATCCCAGCACTCGGGAGGCAGAGGCAGGCGGATCTTTGTGAGTTCGAGGCCAGCCTGGTCTCCATAGCGAATCCAGGCCAGCTAGGGCTACAGGGAGACCCTGTCTCAAAAAGACCAAAAAAAAAAAAAAAAAAAAAAAAAAAGAGGGAATTTTTCCGTTTGGGGGTTTCAAAGGTCTGGAGGTTTCTAAAAAACTAGAAATAGATAGAAATAGATCTACCATGTGTGGAGGCATACCATTCCTGGATGTATACTCAAGAGACTTTGTATCTCACTGTAAGATACTTGCATATACGTGTTCATTGTGGCTTTATTCACAACAGCCAGGAAATGCAATCCACCTAGGTGTCCATCAATTGATAAATGGATAATGAAAATGCGGTGCATAGACACAATGTAAAGAAAAATGAAATCATGACATTTACAGATTTGGGCTGTTCCCAACTTTGGTCAGAGATGCTTGTTATTGTAATGGGCAGCGGTTAAGGTGGAGAGTCATCACAGTGCCAAGTGCTGAGAACTGTGCATGCTTAGCCATAGATGGGACATCTATATCAAACTACACTCCCAATGAGGCTCAGGGAAATTGCAGAAGAAGGGGAAGAGAGGGTGTCAGAGCTGGAGGATAGGGAGGAGGTCTGGGTAGCAGTGTCTTCTGGTGTCCTGGCCACTGCACTCATGAACTCAGAGCAGCTGTGGTTGCCTGCACAAAATCAAATCAGTTAAAAATTCTAACATGGGCTGGGTGTGGTGGCACATGCGTTTAATCCCAGCACTCAGAGGCAGAAGCAGGCAGATCTCTGAGATCAAGGCTAGCCTGGTCTACATAGCAAGTTCCAGGCCAGCTGGGGCTACAGGGAGACCCTGGCTAAAAAAAAAAAAGTCCCACATGGAGGGAAGAGGGATACCCCAGGTCCCAACCACAGCAGAGGAGCTATTGGCAGTTGGAGGTTGCTGGGGAAGGGAGAGTCACTTTTCTTTGGGGGTGCGGCCACTGGTGGGTTCCCTATGCCCTAGTGGAGGGCCCCACACCCATGGGCAACACTAACTGCATTCAATGGGTTAAAATAAATTGAAAGAGGACATGAAGTTGTGAGGGAGATGGGATGAGGGGGTAGGGGGAGCTGGAGGTGGGAATGGGGGACTATGTGATCGAGATACATTGTATACATGTGTGAAGTTTTCTGAGAAAAAAAGCAAGATAGATTACTTGAGACAACTGATGAACTATATACAAAACCATAAGGGTGGACAGCTGCCTCACTGACCAAAATGCATTCTAAATTTATCAATAATGTAGATATAAAAACTGTTAGAATGAAACCTTAATGAATTCATTTACAAGAGGTTAGAGAGAATTTTCCAGTAGGATGCAAGATCAGAATTCATGAGAGAAAAGAATGATTCAGTTGATTTTTTTCAAATAAACCTCCCTCCAAACAGGTACATAGCGAAAACTATCACAAAGAAGGTCATTTAACCAACATCAAACTGAGGCAGATTCTCAAACCATTACTAATGAAAGGATAATGCCTCCCACCAAAGTACTAACCAGGCCTGACCCTGCTTAGCTTCTGAGATCAGATGAGACTGGGTGTGTTCGGGGAGGTATGGCGGAAGAGAGGTTAATTTCTATTTTAGGAACACTTATGTGATGTTGCATGATCACAAGAAACCATTGGAAAATAGAGCAAAAGAGGTGACTGGGCAATTTACGTAGACAAAAGCGAGAATGAGAACCTGAAAGGGCTCACTTCACACCTTGTTTGTGACTGTGAAGAATCTAAGAGTGTTAGGATGACATTTCCCCAACATGAGCTGAAGATTTAGTTCAATCTCTGCGAAGACACCTCCTTTCCACAAGTGAAAAAGCCAATCTTCAAACTCTCTTTAAATAAAAAAGTCTGTAATTTTTAATCCTTATGTTTGTGTGTTTGTGTGAGTTTATGTGCACCACATGCATGCAGGAGCTCAGTGAGGCCAGAAGAAGGCGTTGGATTCCTTTGAGCTGGAGTTACAGATGGTTGAGAGCCACCAGGTGTGGGTGCTGGGAACAAAACCCAGGTTCTCTGCAAGAGAAGCAAATGCTCTTCAAGTGTCGAGCCATCGCTCCAGCCCTCATCTTTTTTTTTATTTTAAAAAATTTACATGTGTGTGTTTGTGTGAATGTACACCAGCTGTGTGCAGGTGCCCACAAGGGCCAGAAGAGGACATTCCTGATCCCTTGAAACAGGAATTATAGGCGGCTATGAGAGAACCAAACTTGAATGCTCTGGAAAAGCAGGAAGTGCTCTTAACCACTGAGCCACCTCTCCAGTCCTAAATTCTTCTTAATTTTATTATATTGTATTTTTATTGATGTGTAATCATTGCATATAGTCATGGGTTTCATAAGGACATTTCATTTGAGTGTATACCATACCTTGAGTAGACTTGCTCCTACGACTGCTCCTTTCTCCCTTCCCCCCAAGTTCCCTTCGTTTTCCAAGATGGGCCCTATTTCTGTTTCATCTACATATGACATAAATGTATATGTAAATTTAGTAGAGAAGTATAACATATCAAAGTGCATTTTTCACCAGTGACGTAAGCTCTTTAAGCATTCTACCCTTTTTCGATGTGTCTTTGGTGTCTGAGTGCGTCTCATGGATTCTGGTGTTTATTCGCTTTGTCTTGGCTTCCTGATTTTGATTCCTTTCTCGTCCTCTTGGTGTGTATGCCAGAGCAGGTTCTCAAATCCGGGGTATCATTTGGAGATGTTTTCTGTTCTTGGCCAAGAATGACGCAGCTGAATGAGAACCTGCTGAATGTGACTCTTCCTCGCCACGTTCTATCTTCACAGGCCCACGGCCTTCTGACTGTTAGAAGTGTGGCCACGTCTGACGCTGTCCTGCCTCTGAACGCTTTGCAGACATTAGTCATGGGATCCTGTTTATGGTATCTTTTCCTTGAGTGCTTCTTTTTTTGGTCTTTATTTTATTTTAATTAATTGATTGTGTGTGAGTGTGTGTGGTGTGTGTGTGTGTGTGTGTGTGTGTGTGTGTGTGTGTGTATGCCATGTGGAGCTCAGTGAACAACCTTCAGGAATCAGTTCTTTCTAACCAGTGTGGGATCCAGGACTCAAACTCAGGTTGTCAGGTTTATACAGCAAGTGCTGTTGTTCACGGAGTCATCTTTCTGGCCCTGTTATTTGATTCTTTAAATTAAAATGCCTTACCATAGGAAATAGAATTTTTCAGTGTATCTTGGATTCAGTGAACAAAGGATTTTCTTTAGTAAAGTCTCTTATCCTGTATATTCAATTATGTTCCTACTGCTTAGAGTTCTCGCTCATTTATTTACCATCAAACAGCTATCCAGGCTCTTCTTAAGAGCTGGGCATTGTGCCGCACTCTGAGAATTCAGGGGAATGTAAGACATGGTCTTTTGATCTCTCCAGGCTTTAGCCCAATGGGAAAGGCAGACAGTTGACCAGTCGATTATAACAATGAGTGATAACAGTTACAAGAATGGACCTCTAGATGTGACTGGTAGGCGATTTCTCTAAGCCTGGGGCAGCAGGGAAGGGAATAAGGTTAGCAGAAGGTTCCAGGAAGGAAAAATAGCATTTGCCACAGGGTCGGGCATGCATAGTGCTTAGCAGATGTGTAGGAGGATTAGTGTAGGAGGATTAGATAAGCTCCGTGGTACCTTCTGGGGATGGAGGTTGGTGTCATCATCTTTATTTATATCTAGTCTGTGGCCATTTGCAGGTAGGGTGGGGTCCTAGAACTGCTTAGGCCCTTCACAATCCATTTCCTTCCCTTCTCCCGTCCCTCTCTCCCTCCTTTCTTTTATTTTTCAGACAGGGTCCCACTCTGTAGCCCAGGCTGTCTAGGTTGGCCTCAAACTCATGGCCATCTGCCTGCCTCAGCCTCCTGAGTACTGGGATTACAGGAATGAGCCACCATGCCCACAGTCCATTTGTGTTTCTGACAGCATTTCTGCCTTAAGTGTGAAGTTCAAGCTGGTATTCCAGCCTGTGGCTGGAGCTGCCCCAGCAGGAGGTTGATAGCTCACAGGAGTCCTGGGTCCTGTAATGGGAAGAATCCCTCCCCCCATCTGCACAAAGGGAGCTGCTGGTGGTGGTGGTGGGGATTCCAGGGCCTTGTGTGGTCACACTGGCTGCCCTATGGCTTCCCTCTGTTAATCTCATGGAGAATCAGTGCTGGGCCAGGACTAGGGGGCCTCAGTATCATCAATATCAGAGATCCACCTGCCTCTGCCTCTTGAGTGCTGGGATTAAAGGTGTGTGCCCCATAGCTAACTATGGATAGTCTTAAGAAAAGAGGTGCACATATCTCTATAGGAAAAGAGAGCTGGGGTAGCAAGCATGTCCTGGGTCTGCTCTCCAGAATCCCAGCTCCACTAAGGTAGTTACAAGCCACAACCTGCTGGGAGGGACAGCAAGTCCACCCAGCTCTTCTAGGTGGTGGTGGTAGCACTGATGTTAATGTTGATGTATTACTGTATGTTAGTATTGCTGTTTTGGTGGGTGGTTGTGCTGTTGGTAGTTTGTTATTGTTGTGTGGAAGTGCTGTTGGTAGTGTTGTTATTGTTGTAGATATTGCTGTTGCGTAGCAGTGCTGTTGTTAGTGGTGGAGGTAGCGTTGTTGGTATTGTGTGTGTGCATGTACAGGAGGGACTGAGGTACAATGTGGTGAGAGGGGGACACAGGTTTCGGGCACCCATAATATAGTTGCCGACAACCTGTATCTGTTCCCAGGGAAAAAAGAGGCAGGTTCTAGATGGAGTCTCAGTTTCCTAGTTAGAAATTTAGATTATTGAATTACTGAGTACTAGTCACCCCCCGCTCCCCAGCCAGATAGACTGTTTGGATTTAGCCTCTGTCCTAGGGAGGGAGGAGTTAAAATTCACTCACCAATTCTGCCAGCTGCTTGGTACACTCATTGTGTACCACAGTGGGATGATCTGTGGGATGAGCCTGCTGGCCTCACCCCTCTCCTTTCCTGATGAGATCTGCACAGATCTTATCTCCAGGAGCATCTGTACCATCTCCTGTGCCATCCACATCTGGGACACTGGATACGCCTAACATACGCTGCAAATGTTACCTGTAGGAGAGGCCAGTTTTGTTCTGACCCAGAGAAGAGCAAGGGTACTGTATGCTGACGTCAGCAGACACTGCCCCAGTGCTCACCAAGGAGCCGAGCTGTGGCTGATGCTCACAGAGACCTCCCAGCCTAGTGGAGACACCAGGTGAACAACTATTCTGTTTGTTCCTAGAGGATACAATTCAAGGACATCAGGACCAGGAGAGGAGAGACAGAGGAGGAAGTGGGTGGACCCAGAGGGGCTCCTTCTCAGGAAGTGAGTCAGGGCTCGGGGAGGCCAGAGAGATCTGCTCCAGGGGAACTGAAATCAGGGTTGGGAGGGGCCTGAGAGAGCTTCAGGAGGATTAGCCCCAGGTCTGCCCAGGGTCTGGGAGAGCTTCAGGGAGGTGAAACCAGGACTCAGCCTTTAAAGTTGGGTGGAGGGAGGGCAGGCAAAGCAGGGCACACCAGAGTCCCCCATCCATGGGTTTTCCAGCCCATGAAGGTCTGAAACATCAGATTCCTGGACCAGTCTCTCAGTCTAGACTGGTACATTCATGCTTAACTGGATATAAATAGATCGCCTGCTGTTTGCCAGGTGCCCCATACCGTGGAGTGTATGAGCATCTTTGCCATTGGGAGGCTTAGCTTTACAGTCGAAGGGATGGGAAATGAAACAGAAACTAAGTGGCTGGCTGGACTCATTCATGGGGCTCTAAGAGCTCCATCGGTGGCCGTCTGCAGAGATCAGCACCATCCCCTCTCAGGACTAGATCAGCTCTGCCACAGGGAAACCTCTAAAGGTGACAGGGCTGGTGGTCTGGATGGAGTAGGTCTGGAGTTGTTCCCCATGTAGAGGGGTTGGGGAGGGGGAGAGGGAGAGAGACAGAAAGGGTGACCTAGCTTCTCTTCCTGTTGCTATGATGAAATATTCTGATAAAAGCAACTTAAGGGAGAAAGGGTTTATTCTGGACAGTTCAAGGTGCCATCCATCATGGTAGGGGAGTCAAGGCCACGGGAGCTCAAAGCAGCTGGTCACAGCTCACCAACAATCAGGAAACAGACAGATGAATGCTACTGCTGCTCAGCTCTTTCAACTTACACCATCCAGGATCCCAGCCGGGGAATGGAGCTGCCCATGGTGGGTGCGTTTTCGCACCTCAATTAATGCAATCAAGCAAGCCCATCTCCCAGGTGAGTCTAGTTCTGTCAAGTTAACAATCCACACTCACCATCACAGATGGGCCAGTCCCACATGTAATGAGAAGACAGAACTAACCACATCCACGCTCCCCGAAAAGCACACGTGTGTGCTGAGTGCTCTGTGAGTGCAGTCTCAGTTCTCAACTAGTGGTACCATCCTTCCTGTTTTACAGATGAAGAAACGAAGGATCTGAGATTAAATGATTTGTCTGTTAAATAACAGAACAGGTTGTTAGTATGAGTAATAGTATTAGTATTTTAGTGCAGGGGATCTCGTGTACAGAGCCCTATCACTGAACTGTGGCCCATAGTGTTTAAGATATGGTCTAGCCACATAGCGAGCCAAGGTGACCCTTGAACTTGTGACTGTCTCCTCAGTACAGGGGTTACAGGTGTGTCCCGCTGTCCCTGGCCCACAGCTAAGATTGAATGATGGCTGAGGATGACGCTAATATCTAGTTTGAAGCCCCTGGAAGAGGTATGAGGACCAGCCACTGAGATGAAAGGGCAGAGAGTGAATGGAGACCCTCTCTTACCAGATGAGGCCACAGCTCCTTTTCCAGGCCCATCACAACATGATCCACAGGACATCTGGCCTCATCTATGATGAGGCCAACAGGAAGTTAGGGTCCGCACAAGGCCTGCTGTCAGACAGGTGCCATGAACCCTGAACTGAAGGTGCGATAAACATTCCCAGCACCACCGTTCAAGCTGGTTTAAAAAAAATTAAATTACATCATTCATTTTGTGTGTGTGTGTGTGTGTGTGTGTGTGGATGTACATGTATGTGTACATGCTACAGTGCACCTGTCAGAGGACAACCTGTGAGAGTCGGTTCTCTCCTTCTCCAGGGCCCCAGGGCTTTAACCTGCTGAACCACCCTGCCAGTCCCTCATGTTGGTTAAAAAAATTTTTTTTGAGTCACTTATTCTTATTTTAGGTGTGTTAGTGTTTTGTGTGCATGTATGTAATTGAACCCTCGGCGGCCAGAAGAGGGTGTTGGATTCCCTGGAACTGGAGTTCTGGATGGTTGTTAGCTGCCATGTGGGTGCTAGGAACTGAACCCTGGTCTTCTGCAAGAATGGCCAGTACTCTTAAGTGCTGAGACATCTCTCTAATTCACCAACCCCTACGTTGGTTTTGAAATGAGACTTGTGCTCTCCAGAATTTGGGGCAAATCAGGGCCACTCCTCCCATCTGGAATCCTGACCACGCACATGTGCACACACAACACACCTGAACACAGACACCCTGACATACCACATGCACCCATGCAACATAAGACCCCAAGTAAAGGCAGGCATATACATGTATGTGCACACACAGGCAAGTCCGACTTTAGAGGCTTGTACCCGCTCGCTGTCACCTTCTGACCAAAGCTGGGCACTCCCCGTCTTCCTTGGTTTGTGTTCTTTGCCAGTGTTTTTACAGGTAAAGAATGTTCACTGTGCTTCCTGTCTCTGCCCAGAGGGAAATCAGGTATGCGGTGGTGTAGAGTCTCCACCCAGGAGAAATCCACAGCAATGTCTTCCCATCCCACCCCCAAAGTCCTAGTGAGAATATCATCACACACCATAAAGCCACAACTTCTGTGTGGGAGGAAAGCCAGCCCTTGGTGATAAAAGGGCATTGAGAAAACGTGGGGAACACTGGTACCTGATTGGGGCTGAGTGTAGCTCCTGTAGGTAGTTGTGCCCCTGGCCCCTGGATGCCTACAGGCTGGCCAGTCTGCGTTCACCAGCAACACACATGTGTCCTGTCTCTACCCTGAGGCTAAAGATCACAATGTACCAAAGACATGGAGACATTCTGAACTGGGCTGCCCCAGGACTCTGACTTGAGCCCAAAGAAAATTGTATTTTTTCCCTTCAAGTTCAATTAAGAAACATTTATTCAGGGCCTATTATTTATTCAGCCTCATGTCTCAGTCTTGGGTTTCAGCTCTGGGCGGGGAGCAGCCCCAGGCTGCTGCTGCTGGGCAGGTCTGCAGGAAGTCAGTTCCCTGAGGAAGACCCGGCATCTGGAATGGTTGGACCTGAGTGCTCGCTGGGTTCAGATCCTAGCTCTGCCACTTCGCTGTGGGATCTTGGACAGTGTGCTTAACCTCTGCCTTAGCTTCACAATCTGGATGAGGATAGCCCCTCCCTCGGGGTGGTGATGGGTAATCGTAAGATCTGCAGTGTTCATGTAATAAGGGTTGACACCCATCATTACTAACATTAGAAAATTGTCGCCCTCTTATGTCAGTTTTTTCTGTGTGCGTATCTGCATGTGTGTGCATGTTCATGTGTGGGTGCAGGTGCTCGTGCATAGTGTGTGTGTGTGTGTGTGTGTGTGCGCGTGTGGAGGCCAGAGGACACTTTTGTCCTTCCTCAGGCATTGTCTGCCTTGTTTTTTAAAAAATATTTTATTATTTTTATTGTATTTTATGTGTATGAGTGTATTGCTTGCATGTATGTAAGTGCATCCGTGTCATGCAATGCCCAGTGAGGTCAGAAGAGGGTGTCAGATCCCCTAGAACTGGAGTTATGGATGGTTTGTAGCTGCCATGTGGGTGCTGGGAACTGAACCCGGATCCTCTGCAAGAGCAGCCAGTGCCCCTGACTGCTGAGCATCTCTCCAGCCTGTGCTTGGTTTCTTTATGTGGGTTCTGGGGAAGGAATCACGTTCTCCTGCACAAGCACTGTACTGAGTTACTTTCCCAGACGTTATCTCAATATTCTTGTCGTATAGCTGAATTTGCGATCCCTCCAAGCACAGGGGCCCTTCCCTACCTTTCAGTCCTCTGACCAGACACTGACCCTTAACAAGAATCTGGAATCACCCATGTGCTCATCTTAACGGTCTGATCTCTGGCCCCAGTGAGCACTGCTTGCCCCTGGTTGCCCAGACTGGCCTTCTATCCTCAGTCCCCTCTCAACCTACCAGCAGGCAGCTGGCCAGTCCTTCCTCCAGGTCCCCAGCTCTATGGTGACTTGTGTGGCCAGAGTCCACATATCACCTGGGCCCTTTGGAGAGAGCAGAATAAAGATAGATAGAGATAGAGATAGAGGGAGAGAGAGAGAGAGAGAGAGAGAGAGAGAGAGAGAGAGAGAGAGAGAGAGTTGAAAACTTGCTCTAGTGCTTATCTCATCTTTTCCCTGTCTGGGTGAGGAGCCCTGGAGCACCCTGAGTCCTTGGCCAGGTCCCAGTTTGTACAGGACCGCAGAGACCCAGGGTGCAGCAAGGGTCCTATGACTACAGGTTGAATGTCTGCCTCCCCCAGCAGTGTTCCCTGGGAGGGCAGAGATCCCCACCTGCCTTACCCTGTCCTCAGCACTTGCCTTGTGGTCTACTGACAGCAGACGCTCAGGAAACAGGGCAGAAAGGATGGAGCAAGCTGTGGGCTCTACTCTGTTCCTGTCTCCTTTCAATTAAGCCTTGCCCTGTGTCCAAACTTATCTGTGACCATGCCAAGGATCCACCACCAGGACAAGGGAGGTCAAAGAGAGGACAGGGGAGCTCCAGGGCAGTACCAAACAGACACTAAACACTTTCTATAACCCTGCCTTGTGCCCTGGCACCACGAGCCCCAACCTCCCTTGCGGACATATGAAGGCCAACTACCATGTAGCTAGGAGGAGAGACACCCACTCCCCAACCCTGGCTCTGTCTCTCCAGTGCTGGCCTTAGCTTCACAGTGGCTGTGGTCTCAGAGCAAAGCCAACCCAAGACCCCTGCTGCTAGCAAATGTGATGGGTTGTCAGCCTGACAGGACGTAGACTCTCCTAGGTGTTAAGGATCTTGGCATGTCCGCAAGGCCGTTTGTAGATTGGGTTAGCTGAGGTGGGAAGACCCAGCCATGGGTTGGCGTGCCTGACTGAATGAAAGGCCAGCTGAGCACCAGCACTCATCTCTCCTGACTGCGGATGCAACGTGACAGCTGCCTCATCTTCCCGCCACCATCAACTCTATCACCTCGAATGTGGAGCCCGAATAAACCCTTCCTCCCTTAAGTTGCTTTTGTCAGGTCTTTTGTCGCAGCAACAAGACAAGTAACTAAAACACTGCACCTGAGTCTGTTTCCTGGGCTATCCTTTACCTCGCTTTTGTTAGCTTCCCTGTCTGTAAAATGGGATTATCGAAGCACTGTGGGCTGCTGAAGACAGGACTGGAGAGAAGTCACACAGAGGGCCTGGTGCCGGGCCTGGACTCGATGCTCAGGGAAGGCTTCCTTCCTCCTGTCCTGCTTAGGGACATGGCATGAAGCCCATGGAATGTGGGCTTTGGTCTGTGAAGGGCAAAGACACCACAAAAAGCAAAACCCTGAGCTCACAGTCCAGAGCTGCTTACCCAGGAGACCTGCCTCCCGGGCCTTTGTTATTTCTGCTTTATCTGCAGAACCTGAAACAGCTCTTTTCCCAAAGAAAACCCCCCACGGAAGCAAAAGCACACAGAGAACAACGCCCCTCTCCTGGCAGGGGGAGTCCCAGAGTCCAAGGCAGCTGAAGTCTCCCACCCAGGACAGGAGGAGTGGCCTTTGTTTGCTAACTAGATCGCTTAAGATGCTATCGGCTCTGGGCTCCCATTCTTTCACTAAATGGATTAGTGTGGGAGGAAGAGGCTCTGTCACTGTCCCAGGTTCCCACGGTATAACACAAATCGGCTTTGAAGCACATGATCAATCAACAGTCATGATCTTATTTCTGGAGATGCTGTAGACTGACTGAATGAGTGTGTTCCCTAAGATGCAGATTTATCTGTAACAGAAGAGCAAACATTTTGGAGAGCAGAGACTCTGGGCTTAGGGCTAGAAGGACCTGGATTTCCAACCAGAGTCTACCCTGCCTAGCTGCGTGATCTTGCTGAAATCACTCAGCCTCTCTGAGTTTCATTCAAGTCATACACCACATAAAGGTAGTTGTCAGTGATGGGCTGTCAGTGCTAGAGTGGTCCCAGAAGTTTAGGGCTGAACGATGCCGCTTGCCTCATGATGCTACAGCATAATTCTTACAAGAATTATGATGACAGTGTATAACCCATTCCTCCATGTTTGCAGTGTACTGCTGTACAGATGCCTACTGTGCTGTCAGTCAGATAAGACAACAGCACAGATTGGGCCTGTCAACATCCTGTCAATAAAGGGAGAGGGACTCTCCCTGAGTACCTACAGGCTGTTAATGGTTGCTGCAGGGAGAGACATTTTCTTCAGTGGTTGTAGCCACTGATAAGGTATCTCTCTCAAGGGGGTCTCCAAGTATGCCAGTCCTAAGACTATAAAAACAGGGAAGATGGGTGACAACAATCTCCAAATATAATTTTTTTGTTTGCTTGCTTCTTTTTTGGACAAGGTATCAACATGTAGCCCAGGCTAGCCTCATACTTGACGTCCTTCTACATTAGGTCTCCCTAGTGCTGGGATTACAGGTGTGTGCCACCAGGTCTGGCTCCAAGCATGATTTTGAAGAACAGTATTGCAATAGTATGAGCCCTTGGGTTCATGAAGGAACAGCCCTCAGAGCTGGCTGAGGGGAGAATCCAGCCAAGCACCTCCAAGTGCCTTCTAGGCATGAAGCTTACATGGTGCTCTGGCTGGAATCCTAACCCTTGCACAGGCAGTCAGCGGGCAATGTGTTCAGGAGCGGAGTTCCTCTGCAACTGGGAGTAAACCCAAGCTGGAGGGACTAGAGGTGTGTGTGGCTTAGGGATAGAGCACTTGCCTAGCATTCATGGAGACCCAGATTCCCTCTCCAACACCACAAAACACACACACACACACACACACACACACACACACACACACACACACACACTCACACACTCAAAACCAGAGAAGATGTGTGGCCCTGGGGACAGGCACAGAGAACGTGCATGCCGCAGCTGTGTGGGTGACTAAGACAGAGGCAGGCAGTGCCCAAATGGGGCCTGTTGGGGAGTCCCATCATTCAGCACTGACATCACTTCCTAGAATCATAGCTTTCAGGGGGCTGGGAGCCGCTGCCATGCCCCCAGCTTCTCATCTCTCCACCCACATCTCTCCGCCCATAGGAGTAGCCTAGATTATTCTGATATTTACTGAAGGTTCAGGGAGTATGAACAGACTTTGTTTTCATGTAAAGCCTAGAGTCCCCACTGAAGACCTCAAACTGTCCCTCGTTTTGTAGCTGAACAGTCAGAATAAGTTTCAAGAGGTTATACCCATATGAGTCATTATAATTACATGACGCAGTACCTGTGGCATTTATAATTAAATTCTGAACTGGGGGCATGACTTAGTTGGTAGAATGCTTACCTAGCTGGTTCGATCACCAGCACCGCATAAAACTTGGCATGGTGGCACATGCACAGCTACGATCCTAGCACTTGGGAGGTAGAGGCAGGAGGATCAGAACTTCAAAGTCATCCTCAGCTACATAATTGTGATCATATATCTCTGCCCATGGACACACACACAGAGCCTGGTGTGGTCCTGTCCCCCTGTGATCATGACTCTAGGACAGCAGCTCTGGAGGCACACTGTAACCCTCTCATGTCCCCATGTGTTCTGTAGTTATAAAGGAGAGAGAGAGGGGGGAGAGAGAGATGAGAGAGAGAGAGAGAGAGAGAGAGAGAGAGAGAGAGAGAGAGAGCGTTTTTGGAGTGGGATATATCTGAAGTGTTATTGAGAGAGAGAGAGAGAGGAAGGAGCATGTAGTTTGTAGAGACAGAGAATTTGTTTAGTTTCAGAGGCTGGGTACTCCAAGATTCAGGGCTGTCATGGGTGAGGGTCTGCATGGTGTATGCTGCATCACCACTGGGCAGAAGGTAGACGGAAGAAGCAAGAGAGCGGGGCTGGGAAGATGGCTCAGGCAGTAAAGTGCTTGCTGTGGAAGCCTGAGGACTTGAGTTCTATCCTCAGCAGCCACGTAAAGAGCCAGGCAGGGTGGTATGCGCTTGTAATCCCAGTGCCGTGGAAGCAGAGGCAGGAGGAGACCTGGGGCTCACTGACCAGCCAGTTTAAGCTACATCAGTGAGCCCCAGGTCTCAGTGACAGACCCTGTCTCAAAACACAAAGCAGATGGCTCCTGAGGAACAGTGCCCAAACTTGTCTCTGGCCAACACACACACACACACGCACACACACACGCCTGCACACAGATGTGTACTTCTCATGTGAACATGCACACATGTCCATACCCATGTATTTATTTATTAGTGTGTATGGGGGTGCAGGAATGCCATGGTATACATGCGGAGGTCACTCTTCTAACAACCCACTCCCATGACAAGGATGTCAATCCACTCATGATGGCACAGCCCTCGTGAATATCGCCCCCCAACATTGCTGGGGCTTAAGTTATAAACACATGAACTTTGGGGGACACATTCAAACCACAGCATCACGGTACCCATAAGGAAACAGGCTCGGTGAACCGGTAGCGGATGGGAGGAGGCCTGGAGCTGGGTCTGCTGCCTGGATCTCTGGCCGTTGGTGATGCTGCTTCACAATGATGTTCATCTTGAACTCCAGGACCTCACTATGTGGGGTCCCCTTCTCAGCTGCTTGGGCGTAGTGTAAATTTGTGCTCACCATCTGCCCTGAGGGCATTGGGCAGCTTCCCCCGCAGCCCAGCAAGCACGCATTCCTGCCACAGGCCTGCACATACTCTGGTGGCTTCCCGTGTTGGTGCCAAGGCATCTGGCAGTCCTCTGCAGGACAGAGGCCACTGGCTATGACAATGCTTGTTAAAATAGCTTCGCTGCATTGGGCACAGAATGTTCAGTGAACTGAAAACATGTCCTGTTTGCTGGGGATTCTGGGGCAAGGGCTGTACTCTGCGGCATGCAGACATGGGATGACCAGGCTTTGTAGAGAAACCCTTTGATCTGGGGCCTAGTGTCCTGTGCTGTGCTGCAACACTGGAGAGGCAGTAAAGGGACATCCGGGGGACAGAACATTTGATGCTCTTCTCGGGAGCTGAACAAAGAGCTGGGGCCAGGACAGGCCCTGGCCAACAGGGTCAGGACAGGCAGATCCCAACCTGGCAGCTGAAACACACGGGCAGCTGTAGTTGTCAAGAGTCCTGAAGGTCAGTTCTGGCTTTCTTCTTTAAAATACAAATTCCCAATTAAACCTGAGCCATCTATGATGAGGCCCAGTCTCTGGCCCTGCCAGCTGGGCCAGCATGTGGTTCCTTACATTCCCAGCTTTCATCTCAGCATCTATAAAAGGATGTTCACTCTCCAGGGCCGTTGGGAGCATTCAGTGAGCTCATGTGTGGGGGTTCAGTAAGCAGCAGGGGGACCCCTAAGGGGAGTCCTGATCCTCATCTTCTCTAGAGATTGTTGGGGCGATGCGGGTAGGAGACAAGACCCAAGGCCTGATGGGTAAGTTGGAGTCTACCTCCACCTAAATCCTCCTACAATTTTCCCCACTGGAAAATGGAGCTAATGAGAGCCAGCGAGACAGCTCAGTGGATATAGGCACTTGCCGTTGACCCTGACAACCTGAGCTCAATCCCTGGGCTCTACACGGTGGAAACAGAGAACCGACTCCCACAAGTTGTTCTCCTCCACACATGTGTCATGGCATGCATGTGTCATTCCTCAAAATAAATAAGTAAATAGATAAATAAATGTAAATTAAAAAAATAAGATGTGGTAGCACACGCCTTTAATCTCAGCACTTGGGAGGCAGAGGCAGGCAGATCTCTGTGAGATCAAGGCCAGCCTGGTCTACATAGTGAGCTCCAGGGCAGCTGGGGCTACAGGGCGACCCTGTCTCAAAAAGACCAAAAAGAAAGAAAGAAAGAAAGAAAGAAAGGAAGGAAGGAAGGAAGGAAAGAAGGAAAGAAAGAAAGAAAGAAAGAAAGAAAGAAAGAAAGAAAGAAAGAAAAATCTGGACATGGTGGTACTAGCTTAGAATTTGGAACCCTAGAGTTGCAGGGGTGGATCCCTGAGGCTCACTGGTTCTGAGCTGTGAGACAGTGGAGACTTTGTACATGCAGGCACACACACACACACACAGAGTGGTAGTGGCTGCCAGGCAGAACTAAGAGGATGAAAATGTGAAGCCATCTATAAAATCAACAGCCCTGTGCAGAGTATCTCCCAGTTGGTCTGTTTCTGTCTCAGTTCCCTCATCTACCCAGGGAGGGTATTAACGTCGGCACCACAAGGCCCTGGTGAACTGGATGGAAATCAAATGGAATGTCAGCCATGGGAACGGCTAGCACATGTCTGGCATTCAGTGGGCGCCCAATTGATGTAGAGATCAGGACTGCAGGCCTCGAGGAGGTTTGAGATGAACGAGAGGGGCCATGTGCAGTTTCGAAGGCAGCGCCGAGCACAGTGGCATCTGCCTCCCATTACCAGCTGATTTCTTCTCTGCTCTCAGCTTTTATTTGCAAAGATGCTTTGAAAATCTTCCAACTTGCCACTTTCATGTCCCCAAAGCACCGTGGCAGTGGCGTGCTTTGCTAGAGGTTGCCCACAGGTAAGCAAGGGCATGCTTACCCTTGACTATGACTCCCTCCTCTGGATCTTCTCACTAGAGGACTCCATCCATTGGGTCCCCAGATCCAGCTTTTGTTGGGGGTCCTCCAAAGGGACTTGCATTCTAGTCCCTTGTTTTGGTGCCCCTGTAGAATTTGTGGTCTGGTCAGGTCAGGATCAGTGACAGAAACTTTAGGAACCAGGGCTGGGGTGCAACTTAGTAGACGACCCTTGCCTTACATGTGTGATGTACCACAAAAACAAAAACACTTTAGGAATTAGTTGGATTTTGCATGTAAATAGCTGTCTTTGTGTACAGGAGCATCACTCTTCATCTGACAAATGGAAGAGAAAAAGCAATACTCCTCTAGCCCAGCCTTCCATGTCCCCCAACCCCCCATCACATTCTGTGTATTTTTGTCTACGTCTTTCCAGTCTAGTTTGTGAAAAGGGAATCCCAGAGTTCCAGCCAAGCATAGGCCTTTTTGTGTCTTGCGCTTCCTGCCTCCTAACTCTGTGATTCATGTCTTTCCATGTAGGGCTCCTGTCTACCCACTAATGGGCTCAGAGCATAGATTCATTTTTGCTAAGATTCATCCCTCTTAGGGTTAGCAAAGCCTCCTACCAGCCCTGCAGTGTGTGACCCCACCACTTCCCCACCAGGCCTGATCTGAATCTGCTACTTAGAATCAGATTTTCAGACAAACCACAGAACCAGGAGAAAATATTTGTGAGAGGCACACCCAATACAGGGCTGCTATCTGAAATATAAGAACACTTCAGAGTCATCAATAAGGAAACACATGGCTAGATTGAAAAATGAGACAAAGTTCTTAACAGGGACATCCTTGGAGACTAGCACAGACTCGCATGTGATGGTTCACCTTTGTGGCTAACTGACTGGATTTGGAATCACCTAGGAGACACACCTCTGGTGTTTCCTGAGAGGTTTAACTTAAGAGGGATGATCCATCTGGAATGTGGGTGACATCGTTCCAATATAACCAGTCACCTCTCACTACTGCCTTCTCCACCATGGCAGACTGTATCTCCTCAAACTGTGAGCCCAAATGAACTCTACCTTCCTGAAGTTGTTTTGTCAGGTATTTTGTCATAGCAGCAAGGACCATACCATACCAAATATACCATAACTCATATGGTATATTTGCATATGTTTACATTGCAGATGGAAAATCAGCATTAGGAAAGATACTCCCCATCAAATGTTCTCAGGGAACTATAAATTAGAACAATGAGATGCCGCTACATATCTATGAGAATGGTCTACATCCAGAATGCTGACAGTATCAAATGCTGGTGAGGATGTGGAACAATGGGAATTCTCACCATAAAATATGCAAAACAGAAGAGAGTTTGAAATATTATTCGGCACCAAAAAAAAAAAAAAAAGAGAAGGCATCCACGCATGCAAGAGAAGGCCACGTATGGGGAAAAAATGGAATTCTCCCACAAAAAAAATCAAAAAAAAAAAGAGTTTTAAAAATTTTTCGGGCCCAAAAAAAAAAAAAAAAGAGTAGAAGCATCCACGCATGCAAGAGAAGGCCACGTGGGAAGCAGATGCTGTGGGATTCTGTCTAGATGCTGTTCTGGAAGAGGCCAACCATGGAGATAGTGAAAAGCTTAGTAGTTGTCAGGGATTTGGGGAGGGAGGGATGGCCATCAGAGCAGGGGGGTTCTCTCTTAGAGCAGAAACTACTCTGTGTGATACAGTACTGGTGGGTCCATGCATTTCCTAAAACCTCCTGAAGGCACAGCACCAAGACTAAACTTCAACATGAACTCTGGACTTGAGGGATGATGTGTGAATGTTGGTTCATCAGCTGTAACAAGTGTTGACAGCAGCAGGCTGTGTGTGAGTAGCAACAGGGATGGATGGGACTCTATCTTCTGCCTGGTTTGACTATGAATCTAAATAGTATGAGATATACAGCCTTATACTATTTATCTTATAGTATAATAGATATTATATATAACATACTGTATACAACATTTATAGTGTAATATATATCTTCTATATCTTTAGTGTAAGCTATAAAATCTGTAAGGTAGGATGAGAAATAAAATCTGATGTTTCATTTTCAAAGGTGCCTAAAGCCAGCCTAGGTCTAGATCCAGATAAACAGAGAACACTGGACCCCTGTTAGAGTCTGCTCATCTAGCCGCCCTATAGCACAACCCCCTCCCTGCCCCAACCAAAGTTCGGAGTAGACATTACTAATTGCCAAGCTTGCCTACAAGGTGATGTGCCTGATAAACTTTAATACAAAAGGAAATGTAGCCGGGTGTGGTGGCGCACGCCTTTAATCCCAGCACTCGGGAGTCAAAGGCAGGCGGATCTCTGTGAGTTCAAGGCCAGCCTGGTCCACATAGTGAGTTCCAGGACAGCTGGGGCTACAGGGAGACCCTGTCTCAAAAAGACCAAAAAAAAAAAAAAAAAAGTAAAACATGCACGGTTTTTATCGAGAGAAAGACAAATGTAAGCCTCAGAGGGAAAGACAAAACCTGGATGACATATGATTTTACCCTCCCTGATTCCACAGTAGGAGTAGACTGGTCTCTGTGCTCAGGCAGCAGATCTGCCATTGTGGGCTGATACCTGACTTACAAAGTCACCTTTACACTCTGAGTCTGCAGTGCTTTTATTATGAAGTGAGAATCTTTGTTTCTCACAATAGGAACTCTGGAGCCTCCACACTGGACTCTGCCACCCGTGGGCCAGCTGTGTGACACCAGCTGAGAGATCTACCCCTGTACCCCTCTGACTTCCTATCTTGCTGTGGATCTTCAGCAAAGAAATTTTGCATGCAAAAAGATGGGATCTGTGCTACTGTCCTTCTGGGAGGCCTGGGTTCATGTTGGACCCCTTGGCAGGAGCTGGAAAGCTATATTGTTTCTCAACAGGGATAGGCCAGACCCCCGAAGACAACACTAACATTCACCACCAAGCTGTCACTCTGTCATATTGTCCAATGCCCTGGCTTCTCAGTGATCGCTGTCATTTCTAGATTACCATATGGAATGTCAGCCTGGCCCCCACAATGATTCACACTTTCTCATTTAACTCTCAGAACCAGCTTGGGGGTGGGGGATATGATTACCCCTTGCAGATGGGAAAACTTAAGTTCAGACAGGTTAAGGGACTTGTCTGAGGTGCAAGAGACATGAAATAGCAGATCTGAGACAGAAATACAGGTGGGTCACAGGTCAAATATAAAACAGGCTGTGGTGGGACATGACTGAAATCCCAGCATTGGGGAGGTGGCGGAAGGAGGGTCAGAGGTTCAAGGTCATTCTCAGCTATATAGCGAGTTTAAAGCCAGCCCGTGTTCAGCCTGAGATACATGTGATTGTGCCAACAAACAAAATGAAACGAAAGGTCAAATGTACAAAAATGTGTACAGCATTACCTGCCTGCTTTTCCTCGTTCTGTACAAGACCAGTTTATACGTACACAGATCCTAGACAGGTCAAGTTCTCATCCGTCAACATTCATCTATGTATTTGAAAAGTGGCTCAATGTGTTTCCTGTTGCTTTTACAGAATACACTAAGCTGGGTAATTTATAGAGAAAAGTTTATTTTGGCCCACAGTTCTGTTGGAAACCCAAGGCTGGACTGCCACATCTGGCAAAGGCCATGTGTACTTTCGGCATCAGTGGACAGTGTAAGGGAAGCGGGTGTTGCAGAGGAGACGGAACAGAGGAACGAGGTAATGAATCCAGTTAGGTGAGAACTCACTCCAGTAAGGTACCAACAGTCCATTCGTGGCCTAAATACCTCCTTCCAGGCCCAGACTGACTGCCGCATGGAGCAATTAAACTTCAACAGGAGTCTGGATGGGTCCAACTGTATGGAAGCCACAGCAACAAGGACCCTGAGCATCTGTCCTGTGCCAGGCCAAGTAGAGCATCATCTCCCGTCATCTCCCCACTGATGTGCTGTGCCTCTGATCACAAGTGCTCAAAAGGTACCATCTGCAGATCCCCCCCGGCCAGTACTGGGGTGTGTCCCTTCTCGCTCCTATCTGGAGGAGGTGCATAGCTGTCTGTGCTTTCTAGAGAATGTGCAGGAAGGGGCAGGCACACAGTGGGGATGCTGGGTGCCAAGAGTACCTCAACGACTCCAAATCTCTTAGGAACTCTGGCAGGTGGGTAGTGCCCCGGGTGCCACAGGGGGGTGGAAGTGTCAGGAGGCACGGGGTAACAGTGCAGAGCCAGGCTCCTTCATCATGCCCCGCTCTTTCCTCTGTTCCCCAAAGGAAAGGGCCTTTCCTTCTTTTCCCTAAGAGAAAGTTGCTGCTTGCTTAACCTAAACCCAGTAACTCAGCCATGGGGCATCTCTGGCAGGGATTCCCAGGGTTCCCATTAACACCTCCTCTACCTCCATGGGCCCTGAACACTATGAATGCTCCATTGTATCCTCCCACCGTGTTCTCTACGCTGATCAGAGAGACTTTCTAGAAGAGCATTTGGCCCTCCCTCTCTACACCCCTCTCCTTGGCTCCGGGATAACCAAGTGCCTCAGCCTCCCTTCACAGGCTCACATAAAGGGGCTCTACTTCCTTTCTTCAACCTATGGTCTGGCTTTAATCCCATCATGCACTTCACTACTCCGCTAAAACTTGGGTGCTGTTCCGTGCCATTCTGTCTGCCAGGCTAGTCCCATCCAGGCAGGCTGTAGAGTCAACTTTCACACCCTCCCCTCCAGGTGTGTTCAGTCAGGGACTCCCTCCCCTCAGGCACACCTGGACAGACACATGTGTATCATGCCAGTGGCTGAATTTTAAGAGCATTAAATATTTGTGGGTGGAATTATCAACCTGAGCCCTTGAGCCTGACTGTGGGCACTTAACCCAGAATGTACTGCAGTCTCTTATGGGCACATTCATTTCCTGTCTCCCAGAGCTGGCTTCTTAATATTTTTCCTGCTGAGAGTAGTGATCAGGGGCGGTGAGGAATTCCTTCCATATAAGCAATTAATAAAGACGCACAGTGACTTCACAGGGCCCTGGTTCCTGCACCTCTGCTCCCTGCAATTCTGCCACTTGGTGCCAAGAATTCTAGAAACAGTTCTGATTTCCAATGGCACCAGTTGTACAATTCCATCCTGGGCTCACAGTCCCTTAGGAAGACAACTGAGAGCTGGGAATAGAGAAAAAGAAGTTCTGTGTTCTTAAAGAGTTTGATCTTTTCCCATGCAGTCAAAGCCAGGGCATGAGTGTGCTCCTGTGACGTGAACACACACCAGTGTGGGCATTCAAGGGATGTTGGGGCTCAACCCTGAACTCCAGGCAGGGGTTGAGAAAGAAACAAGCAGAGATGGAAGTTCATTTCTTTGGCAATATGGGAGGTGGGGACTTCAGGTGAAATGGGAAGAAATGATTAAATGCTGTTCACATCTCCCAAGTGTCTGCTCCATCCCAGGTCTTGGGACCCAGGTATGTGCATGCATACTCACCCACACCCATGCACACATGCAGGACTATGGGTGTAGAGTGAGCCAGTCTGGCCCCACGCAGGGAACAAGGCAACACCCAACAGGCCTAATGGGTGTGGGATGCGTGGGTGTGTTGGTGCAGATGTGCAGGAGGGAGCGGTGTACACAAGGACACAGAGCACAGAGAGGTCACAGGAAGTAGCACTGGGACGGGCCACGAAGGAAGAGCAGAGATCTCAGCAGAGAAGGAGGGAAATCATGGGCAGCAGGTCCAGCATCTGACATGCAGGTGGCAGGTCAGTTTGTGAACTGCCAATGGGTGAGCCAGGGATGCTGAGGAGGTATGTGAGAGAGGAACCCAGAGCAGGCCTGGCTGGCCAGGGGGAAGCTGGATCTTGGGGTGTAATGCTCAGGAACAATTCTCACGTTATTTGGTAGGGTAAAGCCCTGGTTGAAGCTTCAGTTGGAAAGCCCATTTTGGGGGTAGAGACCTAGTCATATGCCAAAAGTTCTAGAACATAGCTGTCAGAAGTTTCAAAAGACACTATAGTGGGCCAAACTGTTTCCTCTAGAGATGTTCCCATCTTGATCCTCAGAGCCAATGAATAGTATCTTGTATATGAAGAAGGCTAAGGGGAAGGATTTTGAGATGGGAAGATTACTCTGGATTATTTGCATTGGATCTAAATATCTCATAAGTGTCCTTACAAAAGGGAGGTGAGGGAGGACATACACAGAAGAGGAGAAAGTGATGGAGCAAATGTTGGAGTGATGTGGCCACTGACCAAGGGATGCTAGAGGTCATTGGTATGAGGAAAGGCAACAATGGACTCAGCCCAGGGAGATGGCTCAGCCAGTAAAGCTCTTGCCTTGAAACTATGAGGTCCTGAGCTTGGACCTCCAGAAGCAATGCAAAAAGCTGGCACAGGGCAGCAAGATGGCTCAGTGGGTAAAGGTGTTTACCACCAAATCTGATGACCTGAGTTCGACCCCCAGAACCCATATGGTGGAATGAGAGAACCAATGACATCTTGAAGTTGTCCTCTGAGCTCTACACACACACACACACCATTAAGCACACACGTTAAGCCCCCACTCCCAATATACACAAGTAAATAAATGTAATAAAAAGCTGGCCAAGGTGGTATGCACCTATAATCCCAGTGGTGGTGAGATGGGAAGTGGACATGGGTGGATCCCTTGAGCTCTTAGGCCAGCCAGCCTGAAGTTCAAGGCCTTAAATAAAAGGTGGACAGTGCCTGAGAAATGACACTTGAGGTTTTCCTCTAACCTCCACATGTGCACATGCACATAGACACACACACACACGAGAGAGAGAGAGGAGAGAGAGAGAGAGAGAGAGAGAGAGAGAGAGAGAGAGAATCTTACCTTACCCTGGAACATGCAGAAAGAGCAAGTCCCACAGACACCTTGATTTAGCCCCAGAACACTCATTTGGGATTTCTTGTCTCCAGAACTTTGAGAGAATAATCACATGTTGTTTAAAGCCAACAAATTTGCAGTCACTAGTTACACTGGCTACAGGAACTAATCCAGACCCTGTGGAGTTGGCACATGCTGTCAGCCGCGGGTCACCTCCCTCTGAGAACTATGTCAAAGTTGTGTGTGTTCACTTCAGCCGAATGCACAAGCATGGAATGGGAGGAGGGCCTTTTCGAAAGACTTCCTGTAAATAAGATGTAGTAGTGGTGGAAATCTCTGCCAAAGGACTGACCTCTTTGGGTTAGAGGTACGAGAAGCTGGTTAGGGTAGTGCAGCTCAGTGGTAGGGTGTTTGCCTGACATGTGCAAGGCCTTGGGTTCCGTCCCCAGCAAAGTACACACACGTGCACACACATATACATACACACATACAGATATACATACATACTTATGTATATATACACATACAGATACATTCATATACACACATACATATACATACACATACATTCATACACACATATACACAATATACACATATGCACATGTACACACACATATACACAAATGTATACATACATACATGCACACAAATGCATGTAGATATTCATATAGGCAAGGTTAGGGAAATATTTAACGTGTGTGCTTAATGGTGTGTGTGTAGAGATCAAAGGATAACTTCAAGACATCATCATTTCTCTCGTTCCACCCCAGCCTGGGAGCCCTTTACTGCCAATACATACATACATACATACATACACACAAATGCACACACATACATACATGCACATAGAGATATACTTACATATACATATATACTTATGCACATATACATGCACACATGTATGCATGCACATACATATACACTTACATATACATATATATATATATACACATAAACACATACACATACACAGAGTTAAAAGTCTTATTAAGAAAAGAGAGAGACTCGGCTGGGTGTGGTGGCACACGCCTTTAATCCCAGCACTTGGGAGGCAGAGGCAGGCGGATCTTTTAGAGTTCAAGGCCAGCCTGGTCTAAAAAGGGAGTTCCAGGACAGCTGGGGCTACAAAAAAGACCCTGTCTCAAAAAGAAAAAAAAAAAAAAAAAAGAAAAAGAAAAAGAAAAGAGGAGAGACACTCTTGCAATATGCTTTTAATGTCTTAGGATGAAGAACCAGCCTTTCTTTTGAGCGCCTGGGAGCATTGCCTGTGATAAATCATTGCTCTTCAAAGCCCTTTCTAGAGCCTTTCATTTGGAAGTCTTCAGAACAAGTCTTCCTCTACTAATGTGGACAAGGTCTTGCTAGGGCCAGAGCACCTACTACAAATACTTACAACAGGCTATTTCATGCAGAGCTTGTTGTGCAGGTGCTGAAGGGACTGAGAAGCCAAAAAGAGGATATTTCAGACAGCCAAACGGTTAGCGAGAGCAGGAAGCCACCACAGCCCTTTGACTGGAGCACCAAAGAAAGAAGGCTGTGTGACTGGAGTCTGGGAACTGGGTAACCATGGAAGCCTGAACCCCTGGAACCACTGTGCAATGTGCGGGAGGAATACCCAGGCTGCTTGTCCCCTGCTCATCTGCCCCCAGGGCTTCGACTGGCTGAAGCCAGCAGAAAGTCTGTAGAAGCAGAGGGCAAAGAACAGCCTAGACATCAGTCACCCTGAGGTACTGCTCAGAACAGCCTGAGGTACTTACTGTGCAATACACCCTGAGTGAGGTACTGTGTAGAATACTATGAGGTACTGCTCAGAACAGCCTGAAGTATTGTACAGAGTACCTGAGGTACTGTGCAGAGCAGGAGAAATAGCCACGTATTCAGGCTTTCCAAAGCCAAGCACTAGGTTTGTAAGTTTGAACCTGGTGTCCCTTGTGGATACCACCCCCAAGTGCCCCCTCAGAAGAAGAGAATGCTGGGCAGCAGAGAAGGAGGAGCAGAGTCACGTAGAGGAGAACCTCCAAGCCAATGTCCTGGGGTCATCGAAGGCCCATGCAAGTGTGAAGCCTGCATCCTCCTGTCTCCAGCCTACTGGGTTGACCCCGGCCTGGGAGCCCTGTGCTGCCAAGCATCATCCTGGATGCAGACTTCCTCCTCAGCTGTTCTGAACCCCTACCCCTGAGCCTTCTAGAACCTTCTCCATTAACCACCTAGATATATCAGCTCAAATCCTTGGGACCCTCACATGCTTCACCCCTGGGACCCAGGGCTGCTGAGGCTACCACGGTTCCGAGTTGAGTGACTGAGCTCTTCACTCCTGACATCAAATGTGTGTCATCTTCTCCAACCTCACTTGTTCACGTCTCCAACATGAACTGCAGTCTTACAACTTACTTCAAGCCTGAACTCCCAGGAATTAGAGCAGACCCCATAGATTCCAAGGGTTTAGTCCCACAGAACTGTCCCAGTTACCAGTCATAGTCTTGGGTCAATAATTCAAGAGTTCCCATGACCCCTTCCCCAGGCCCGATAATATGCTAGAATAGTTTTCAGAGCTTAGGAAACTATTTTAGTTGCATTTACCAGTTTATTATAAGGGAGACAAATGATCAGAACACTGAAGGCCTTGGGCCAAGATCTGGAAGTTCTGGTGGAGCTGGTGTGTGCTACCTTCCCAATCCACATATCCACTCATCAGCCTGGAAGTTCCCACACCCCATCAGCTTGTTGCTTCTATGGAGGCCTTTTACCTCAGACTGCTTGATTTAATCAATGACCACAGAGGACTGACTTAATCTCCAGGACTGAAAAGCTGTGACTTTCTAAACCCTTCTAATTCTTGGCCTATCTGCTGACCAGTCTCATCTAAGGGCCCTGAGATACCAGATGTCATAAGCATACAAAAGGCTCTCTTACCACCCTGAATAATTCAAGCATTTCAGAAACTGGGTGCCAGGAACCCATAGAGACTAAATATTTATTTTCTATTATACCACACTCCTCCCATTAGCCCCCTGTCATGTGTGGAACTGTGCCTTTCCTTGGCTAAATTCCTGACCCCCAGTACCTCAGCTGGTGACTTATTTGGAGATAGAGTGTTTAAAGAGGAGATTAGGTTAAATCAAAGGCACTGGGGTGGTCCTAATCCAATATGACTGATGCCTTCAAAAGAAAAGGAAATTAGGGCCCAGATACAGGCAGAGGGATGGTCATAGAAGATGGACCCCTACTAGCTGAGGAGTTTCTTCAGGGAAACCAAGGTGTAGTGTAGAGAGGTTCAACAGGACATCCAAGGTCACACACAGATGTCCAAGGCCACAGGGCAGGGAGGCAGTGGGCACGATCTTTACTGCTGGGCTCTGCGCCCCCTTTAACCCTCCTCATCATGTGCTCCCTGGACCAGTCAGCTGCATGGGGTACAGGAACAGGAAGAAATTCCCAGACCTGGACTTGAACACTGGGTTCTGCCCCTTGGAGGATGTGTAGCTGTCAGTAACACCTACCAATCAGGTCTGAACCTCCAACCTCTTTGATCAGGAGGTGAGGTTAGGGAAATATCAAAGCTACATCTTAGGGCAAGTTTTCCCTCTGGGAACAATTCCTAGGGGGCTCTCCCAGCTCTCCCTGGAACTCTAGCTTGGAGACCTTACCTTGTACCTCAGTGCTTAGGGAGGAAGGAAGATGGGACCATTGTGCTAGGGAGGGCAGGAGGCAGCAACTTGGCACGGGGCACCTTACCCATGTCCCCACTTCGTAGTTGAGGAAACTGAGGCGTAGCCATCCACAAGGGCACCCAGAACTGGAAGTAAACGGAGGTGGGATTTGGACCTGAGTCTTATTTCAAAGTTTCTACCAATCCCAGAGAATCCACTCCTGAATTTTGCCTGTGCCCAGCCTGTCCCTGTACCAACGATGTGGCTCTCCTAGGGCACCTGGTGCTGACCCCGACCTGTCCCCGCACTCACGGTGTGGCTCTCCTGGGGAATCTGGCGCTGACCCTGGCCTATTCCTATGTTCACCGTGTGGATCTTTGCAGGGCACCCCAGCTTTGACCCCAGCTTGTCTCCACACCCACAGCATGGCTCTCATAGGCTATCCCAGTGCTGACTGACCCTGGCTGCTGGCTGCTGGCTGACCCCGAATTTCCCAGGAGCCTCTGCCACAAGAGAGGAAGGAAGGAAGGGGGTCGGCCCCAAGCCAGGGCAATCCTGAGCTGGAAGCAGCACCGGATGCAGACGCTGCTGCCCAGCAGGGTGAGCAGTAATCTTTAACTCCACTCCAGGCTCCTGGAGCCTTGCCTCTCTCTGGGGAAATTACTTTGGGGCCACATGAAATCCCTGTGACAGCCAGTAATGAAACTTTTTTGTTTATGGAGCCAGATCCTGGGGGCCTGGAGGTGGGTGTTGTAATTTTTCTTCCTGTCTTTTCATCACCAGATAGACAATGGGGACCTGGGGCATTGCTCACTCCCAGCTCAGGGTGCCCCTGACACAAAGTTCCCCCTGATTCCGGCATTGGCAAACATGGAGTCCACCAGGGAAGGGGGCTTCTCCATGGGGGTTTGGAGCAATCTTCAAATGTACGTGGGTCTTCCCAGGAGTCTTTGCTTTGATCCTAAACCTGGTGAAATGATCAAGGTTCAGAGTCCGTGGCTGGGTGCACAGGTATGCAGTGCAACCCCTGGAGTGGTCCTGTGCTCACACAGGATTACCTCAGCTCTCCAAGACTGCCTTTATGGGGTCATGTCCCTGTACAGTCTTGTACAGACTGAATGCACATGTGCTCAGCAGGGTTGCCTCAGCTTTCCAAGACTCAGTTTCCTCATCTGCAAAATGGGATGGTAGCAGGATCCATATCCCAGGCTTCTCTGGTAGTTCCAGAATTTCTGACTAGGAAACATGTGTAGTGGAGGGAGTGGTCTGCTTTCAGGGTGATTGGGTAGAGAGAATCCTATTGAATGGCTGTGCTTTGTTTCTCATTAGACTTTGGATGTGGCCCTGAAGGAGACAGCTACCCTAATTCCCATGACTCCCTGGCCCTGCCACTAAGCAATGTATCCACTATGCACTGTGCTGGTCTGTAACATGTAGCTGATGCTGTAGTTTTGTTAATAGTAGGATACAGCTTGTTAGATAGCCAGGCTGTAGATCTCTATTAACAGCATCACAAAGTGTCAGGCATTACAAGAGGCAGTAGGAAGCCTATGGAATTCTGCCTGGGCATCCAGAGTGGACTGCTCAGAGCCAGTGACAACATAACCAGGATACAGAGGATGTACCTGGGCTCACTGGGTGGAGCAGGCAGGGAAGGGAGTGAAAAGGGAGTGTGTGGCACTGGGGACGTAGCTCAGTGGGCAGAGTGCTTACCCCGCACGCATAAAGCCCTGGGTTCTGTCCCCACCCAGTACAACATAAACCTGGCATGGTGGTGCACACCTGCAGTGCAGGAGCACAGGAGGTGGAGGCAGGAGAACTAGAAGTTCAAGGTCAGCTGTGGCTTCACAGTGGGTTTACGTTTAGCCTAAACTACATGGGAGTGGGGAGTGTGTGCAAGAGATGGCCAGTCGAGGTCCAATAGCCATCATTAGTGGAGGATTGGAGGAACTGGATGGGGTGAGGCAGCCAAGAGCCTAGAAGGCCACCTGGGAGGGAGATTCTGTGTTCCCCAATTCAGATGTCTGGTGTCCCACTGGTGTGGGCAGGAAGAGGCAGGTAGGAGACCAGCTGAGAGACTGCTCCCTTCTGGGTGGAGGATGTGATGTAGAAACAGGATTGAGTGAGTGTGGAGGGGCTGAGGCAGGACCTGGCGGGGTCCTGGTGGAGGTAACAGCTTGAGAGGGGTTCAGAGAACAGGTGAGGGGGGCCAGGGCAGGTGTGGGGG